>NW_013550604.1:0-95271 GCF_000835555.1 Rhinocladiella mackenziei CBS 650.93
CCCGGCTCCCTAAACCGTCCAGCAAGTCCCCACGGGTGGGCAAATCGGCTCCCGGCCGCCGGCGCGCCAAAACCTCGAAGTCAGCCAGGGGATGCTCATTTTCGGCCTCCTCCGGGGGATCCTCATCGTCCGAACTCGAGTCCGAATCCGAGCCTTCTCCTTCCGGGTCGTCGTAGAAGTCTGGCGGGTGTGTATGTAAACGTCGACAGGCCCGAAATGCGTCGATATATGATCCGTAGTTCTCGTTCTCGACGGAGAGGAGATCGGGCCAGTCCGTAAATGGATGATGGAGCATCAGTTTGACGCGGCAGTAGTCGGAATAACTCTGAGATTTCGGATCGTTCGGATATCTGGGGTAGTAGTTGATGACCCGTGAACTCGCCCGCGGCCGGATCTTCCACTTTAACCAATCCCAGAACTGGAGGCAGCTCAAAAGACTGAGGTCCCGAAGGGCGGCGTTCCCGTTTCTCGTATCGGTCAGACGATCTCGATACCTTCGTAGGACCGATCGCCTGGCCGAAATGTCCCCCGACTCCAAGACAATCAGGTCCTCTTGTACTTCTTCGGGCCGGCAATCGAGGCCGACGACTCCCCGCGACGAATGCTGAACCGGAATCTGGAGAAGGAGATGGGAGACCTCCTGTGCGGACCAATCCCGTTCTCCAATGAGTCTATTGAGCATCTTCGAGACGAACGACAAAAGGGGGGCGCGGTCGTTCACGTATGGGAGGATTTGCGACTGGAGCTCGGTATACGACAGGGATGACTTTTCCGGCTTGGATACGTACTTACCTATATAAGACAGGACGGCGGGCAAACTGGTCGGCGGTTGGATGTCCGTATTCGCCATCCACCCCATGGTGACGACCGGTGAACACTGGTTCAGATTCGCCTGGTTTCGGGCTGGAGAAAATAACCACCCTTTGTGGTTAATCTCCTGCGTCACCACCGGGGCGGGGAAAAGCGGCCGTGGAAAGAAAAACCGGCAGGACGACGGGACTTCCGATCCTCTTTTCGTCCGTAAACAGTAAGGCGCTCTACACGCCGAGTGCACCTGAAGTCGGTTGAGGAATGCAGCAAATTGATCGGCCGTATTAGCAACATCCGAATGGGCCAGGGATGCCGGGTTTCGTGCATCAGGGAGCCGGAGCTGGTCCGGATTCCAGGCCGTGATACGGACACCCCAGTACTGGGCAAACCGGGCTCGGGCGTCGGGCGTTGCGACATCGAGGGGCGGTGCCGATGGGATCCAAAAGAGGCAGTGTAAGTGGCCGGAACCTCGAGCCTGCCACTCAAATCGGGACCACTCGTCCGTATAGCCCAAGAAGGGCCGCAAAACGCGCTCTTTGAAGACCCGAAAGCGGATATCCAAGTAAGAGGCGATGATGTGTGGGTGGCTTTGAACCATCTCCCAAATGAATTGGCGCCGAAGACGATCATCCCCCGTCGCCGCGGCCGAAAATCCGGGGAAGTGTCGATGCAAGTCCTCCCATTGCATATCGGCGGCACTGAAGGTGAGAAACACCGGCGACGTTCCGGGCGAGAGAAATCGGGCTTGCGCCTGCAGCCCAGACCCCTTATTTCTCCAGAACGGGCGAGTTCCAGTCAACGCCGAACCTTGACGAACAATCTGAGGGAGGAGAGACTCATCCGTCAGCAAGGCCTCCGTTAACGCTTCACGGGTAAGATCCTTTAACCCCGACGCCTTCGACACATAAAAACGGGCCGAATTGCTCGCCCTTCGACGCATCAGGAGGTTAAAGATCAAAAACCGCCAGCGGGGATGTCGACCGAATCTCCCATCGTGATAACACATCAGATGTCGAGCGTAATCTTTTAAATCAACCTTTCGCTGTCGGGCGGCGTTAAAATCGGCTCGACCCGTAGGGTAGAGAGTGGGGAAGGCCATGGCAAAGATCCGCTCTCTCCCAGCTGCCTCATCGAGGGGGGTCGATCGAATGGATGGCGCTGGCACGCCAGGAGGCATCAAAGCACGCCCAGAAATCTCGGCCAGAAGCCGGTCGACTTCTGTCGTATCATCATGGAGATTAGGGACCATCGATTGCGAATTCGTAGGGGGGAAATCGGCCGGGACTGGCGGGTTTGGGCCCGTGGACGTGTCTGGAACAGGGTCCTCCTCCGCGATGATTGACTCGTCGACGATCGAGGGGAACGATGAGGAAATATCATCATCAACCGGCAGTCTTTCGAGTCGGTCCAGGGAAATGGTGATGTATCGGTAATCGGGGTGGTTGGCCTTTAAATAACGAAGCCAAGTTACCACATGGCTTTTCCGGACCCGGAAATCAGCACGAAACTGGGAATGATATCTGGGGTTATTCTCCATTACTTGATTCGACGGGCGAACAACGACAATATCCAGCTCGGAGGGTAAATTGGGTAACATATTCACCGTTTTCACATTGTTTTGCATGAAACTCACACAGTGCCCGGAGTAGTGATACTGGTGGCCTCGATATCGATGTACCAACATCTGCACATGAGAACGGGCAATAATCATCTCTTCCACTTGGGTCAAGGTCGGTAAACGGGCTGGAATCTCGCCTGGATCCATTTCGTTATCCGTCGACATCAGAAAAGGAGAATGGGAACTCTTATCTCTCAAGAAACAGGTGTGGCAGATCTCGTTCTTTAAATTCATCGTAAACCACCGTTCTCGACACCGAAGACAGAACTCCATTTTGACCTCATCTAAGGCGTTGTAAAATTCCTGGATAAACCTCCATTGGTCTGCCGGAAGGAAGTCCGTCGGTGGTGGGAGCGGAGGTTGCGGTCGTGATTCGGCTTCCGGGGGGATTTCGAATCGTTCATGAGAGAGAGGGATCGAAAGAGCGTCTGGAGGTTGCGGCTGTGATTCGAGTGGAGGGAGAGAGCGTGTAGAGGTATCCGAGCGGGTTTCGGGTCGTCCATGAGGAAGAGGGATCGAAGGAGCCTCGAGCGTACGACTAATCGCCGGTCTTTTCGAAGGCACGTTAAGATCGAGTGACGAGAGAGCTTTCCTCTTCTTCTCACGCAGTCGAGCACTTCGATTCCGGCAATGAATACAGGTGGCACGAATCTTGCTACTTGGATCAGAGGGATCTGCTAGAAAAGAAGAGAGGAGGAGTTTTTGAAGGCACGCCGAGCAGAATTTGGAAGTCATTAGTTCGCTGTTCTGTCTAGATGTAAGGTTGAGGTGAAAGAGGTTTGTACAGGCACGCGTTCGACACGCGCCCGGAAACTGGACCGGGGGGGTCGCGACGTCACGTTACTGTTTTTTTTTGGATCACGTGGGTTTTTTTCCGCGCATGGCCAGGTCACGTGCGGGGGGGTCGGGATTTAAAAGAAAGCTTACGCTTTCAATTATGAAAAGCTTGTTCCGCATATAATCATGTCGGAGGACTCGAGACCAATCATCAAGGCCTTAGAAGACGTCCTGGTCCGCCTGAGCGAGAACCCGTACCCTCATGTGCCCTCTCCGCAAGGCTGCAAGAAGCGAGCCAGTGTCGCCGCCATAATTCGTGTCCGACCTGCCTACACCCCTGTCCCGCCTGACAATGGCTCTGTGGTAGAAATCAAAAGGCCTTCCTCTCCTCCCTCGTCGATCAGCGAATTCTTTTCGCAGGAATGGGTTCAACAGGGTGACCCCGAACTCCTCTTCATCAAACGCGCAGGCCGCGCAGGAGACAAATGGTCCGGACACACGGCTCTGCCGGGTGGGAAGCGGGATCCCGAGGATGCAGATGACCTAGCCGCTGCCGTCCGTGAGACAAGAGAAGAAATAGGCTTAGATTTGGACAGCGCCGAATGTTTGCGCGCAGGCAATCTGCCCGAACGACTCGTCACCACCTCCTGGGGCAGAGATGTCCTGATGGTTCTGTGTCCTTATGTCTTTATCATGACTGGCAAAACAGTCCCTCCGGTCCAGCCACAGCCTACAGAGGTCGCCTCAATCCATTGGGTCTCGCTCCGCGCACTCCTCTCGTCCACCCTGCGTACAAGGGAGTCAGTGGACATCTCGAGTCGAATGGCCAAACGCGTCGGTCCTTTCATACACAAGATGATCCGCATGACAATGGGTAAGATGATGTTCAGCGCAATCCGGCTGATCCCCACCGAGTCTGTCTACGCCAGTTCCATCCCAGGCTTCATCCCTACGGAGGGCGGTGACAATCTATCCCCCGTGTCTGGTTGGGCGCAAGCACCATTCGGTGTACCCTCATCGTCGCGATCCCTAAGCTACCAACAACCCATCCTGCTTTGGGGCCTCACTTTAGGGGTCCTAGCCGACCTTCTTGACCAGCTCCCGCCTTACAACGCCGTCAAATTGTGGAAATATCCCACCTTCACGGTCCCCGATCTCCGTCTCATAGTCTACCTCATGACACTTTCCTTCCGGAAGAACACCGCCGAGACATTCTCCTCGGGATCTTGGCCGAGCCAAACGGCCGTGGACTCCGCAACTCAGGCGACGGCCGTAGCAACTTCTGAACCTGTACCCACCGTTACGGAAGCGGAGCCCACTGATCTTGCAAAGCAGCCCGCCTTCAACAAGGACAGCGTCGGCATCGGCGGCTTAGGCGTGGGTTCCGACCCGCAGTATGCAGTCGGAAGATTGCTCTGGGGCTATTACGACCGAGTCAATGTGGCCATCGCGGTCTTTTTGGCATATAGAGCGGCGGCCACGGCTGGCATTGCATTTTGGGCCTACAGGTTCTGGAAGAGACGAAGTGGTGCATATCTGTGAAAGAACAAGATTTTGTTGTATGGGTTTCCGAAGATGTCCTCTTTGAACACCCGCGGCTTAATAGAGTTTCTCACCCTTGGAAGAGTTTCGGACAATACCCTTTTGCTATTTATTATCAATCGGCCCGTGCATACATATTCTTTATTTTGTGGAATCAAGGTGTTCTGATACGCCCAAGACTTGACATAGTGTGTCAACTAGCGCTAGTTAACAACATAAGAAGATCAATCTTAGAGGGCATATTGAACACGGTATATACAACAGCTCGTGAACAATAATCTCGACATGAACGACATGAAACTTTTCCAATTCTAAGCACCTTTTCGTCCGTGCCCTCATGTCTTGTATGGAGTCTTGGACCTCAATTCTTCGAGGAAATGAACCGAAAGGACAACAAGTCCCACCTCCTGCTCATCCTTGCTGCATTCGCTGTCTAAGTTGTGTGCGTACGCGCATTCTCCCAACGTCTCAGTTCGGGACCATCGACAATCTCT
Source organism: Rhinocladiella mackenziei CBS 650.93 (assembly GCF_000835555.1). NCBI lineage: Eukaryota > Fungi > Ascomycota > Eurotiomycetes > Chaetothyriales > Herpotrichiellaceae > Rhinocladiella > Rhinocladiella mackenziei. The sequence goes on from NW_013550604.1 coordinate 5,242, forward strand.
AGTTCCCAGTTAGTATCTACAATGATCCTGTCATCCTCATCCCTGGTCGTGCGCATCCAGATCGTGCCCAGAACAAGTACCACGACTCTCCAGATGGACTACGTGAATGTCAGGACTCAGAGGGCCAGTGCCGGCAGCGGGAGAGACTGCGATGTGTGGGGAGAGTATTAGAGGGGGTTATGAGAGAAAGAAAAGTTCCACTGGGCTTCATACCGCGATTTCCAGAGGTGCTGAAGTGGTAACGTTTTGATCTTGATTGAGGACGTGGTGGTGGGGAAGGTGTGCGTTCCTGTGGATTCTCATGATGGAAGCATTCGTGGATAGCGATCAAGCGCTGGCTGTATGTTGAAGCACGTGGTTCGGCAACTGTCACTCGTCTCGAGGAGGTCGTGGATTCAGGACGCTTCTGGGTCTAGACTGTTGTTACTCTGACAAGATTGTAGAAGTCGAGACGCTCCTGCGTCGTTTTGGGAGCTTGGTACACTTTGAAGTTGAGGTCATGATGGAGGATTTTGCCTGTCGAATGAGGAAGTCAGCTTGTTTCCGTTGCCAACCTCATCTTTCTTGTTAGGAGATCGTCATCGAGAGTGAGATCTATTTTATTGTCACCACAGCGAGGAATATCGTCGGTAATTCCAATAGATCTCGTCATGAAGACTAGTGCGGGAACCAACGAGCTTACCTTTGGTCAGGCGGCGATGCCGCTGCAGTGTAGTGTTGCGACGAGCTCAAACAAGGTTGATCGCGCGCTTGAACTTGGTGTGCCGTCTTGAGAGGATTATGTGGGAATTGGCCAGGTTTCTCTGCTTCTCTTTTAAATTCTCTTCTTGAAATCCTTCTGGAAAGGCTTTCTTCTTCTCACGCTCCATAGACTTGACCACTTTGACATCGTTCATCACATTGTCCCTAGGCTCGCTCTCACTTTTCCGACTTAGCCTCGACGGGGTCGTCTTGTAAACCATGTAATGGCTTTGCAAAATATACGTCCTCCAGTGTTCAGGTTGTTCAGACCTATGTTAGCTACTTACCTCTGATCGAAGTTGATGTGCCGCCGCATCGTCCGTCGTTAAGATGATTCCGCACACTCGGTCTGAGCAGGATTGACAGTCCTCCTGCCTACTCTGGCCAGTCAATCCGTTGGCAGATTACTCCTTTGGCCTTGTCGCTATCTTCTTCCTCCTCATTGCACACATCGTACTTCTGTGCGCACAAGGCTGTCGGCTTTACTTCGGCCCCACCTTCTGCCCCTTTTCGGACCTGCTAATATGTCCCGTTTTCCAATTTTCCTATCACGGTCATTTTCTTCCTCTCTCTGTATCATACAGATATATAGGCAACACTCTTAACCATTCACACGACGCTGCTGTCACAGTCATCAAGTGTAGATCTCTGTCCGTATTATGCCGGCTGAATGATCAGAAGCGACACTCCCGACTTGTGATCCGAAAGTCGTGATGCGGGCAGATTCTTGGCAGTTGAAAGAACAAGTCTGAAATTGAATCATTGTCCCTTCAAATATCCAAAAAGTATTGCGCTAGTGTGGACTTCAGAGAATGGCGCCACTGCAGAAGGCCGCACGATGTCCGTACAGGTATGTGAAGCCCGGTACGGCCGCGATCATTCCAGCAAACTGCGATGTTCTACCCAGCCGCAGTACTCTTCCCTTCCGTGATGAGGCCCTCCAAAGCATCCCATCGTCTCTGCTCTTTCTCAGAGCTCTAAATTTTCTGTCTCACTTTGCTTCCAGTCTGGGTCCTTTCTCACCAACCCGGGCTCTTTCATGCTCTCTCGTCCACCTTCATCATTCGCCTAACATCGATTCTCACCTCTCTACAAAGAATTACCTTCTCGTTGTCTACTATTCAACCCCTCTCCAACGTCGGTGTTGTCATTCCTGAGTCGCAATGCCTGTGAGGATCAATTGGGGTCAGGCCGAGGAGATCACTGTAATTGATAGACACAATGTTCGATGATCCAGCTAATGGTCAATAGCTCCTACAACGAGCCATCGCTTGTGATCGAAACTTCAAATTCAATGTTCAGGAGATCGTCCGAACCTGGCGTATGCTTCCCCTGCCCCCAACCAACTCTTATATCACATCCTGACGTCGTATTTAGCAGTTGCCAACCCCAACGAGAAGCCCACAGAGAGAGCCATTCAGGACAAAGTCAGAGCTATCAAAGCACGTACTCAAGATATCGAGAAGATGAGACAACTCCACGAGAAGAAGTTCAAGCTGAAGGCTGAGAACGACAACAAGTTCAAGCAAGAGATGGTCAGTGAAGGAGAAGGAAGTGTTCATGTCAAAGATGAGGATGATGATTCTATCGACACCCAACCACCTGTTGCAAACAAACGAACTAACAAATCCATTCGAACCTCTCTCATTAGCCGAATCAAAGTTAGCAAAGACACTCCAGGCACCACGGCACGTATGGGAATCAAAAGAAAGCGTGGCAAACGAGCTGATCCTGCGAGCGAGATGTCATCTGCGTCTGCCGCATCTGACTATGACTCTGACTCAACTATGGACTCTCCTACACCACTTCCACGAAAGGATCTACCAAAACGCGAGACTCGCGTCTCTTCAGCTCTCAAGTCAGCTCGGACTCCAAGGTTGAGTGACATCGACGATGCAGATGCAGACGCTCGCGACATAAGCGACGATGACTCGGATGAAGACTATGACTACGAACAAGAGAAGCGTGATCGAAAGGGGAAGGAGGCTAAGCGAGCACGAAAGGCCTGATACACCATTCATGTCGTGGATGATGAGTAATGGACAATAAAATGACAAATGCCGTCGGAAGTTGTTTCGAAGGACATCAAATGGATTCGTACGTTGGACTCTACAATGGACACCGAGGAAATCACTAGGATAGCAGATTGCAATTTGCAATTTGAGCTTCAGGAAGATTTCGATGAATTCAGTACGGTTGTATTCGATGACCTCCTACGTATAACACCAATTTAGGTTGAATTTTGGGTGGATATCCTTCTCACCAGCTATGCAGACCTTGTTGGAATTGGCACGCTGGCATCGATCTGGGATATCTACAGCGCCATTGGAACCCCAACATAGAGCTTTGGAAGCAAAAGAAATGGACTCAGACCGAGCCCTATTCTATTTTACTTGTTGGAGGAGGAAGTCACCTCTTTATATCGATAGAGAAAGTCGCAACAGACAAGCAAGTATCCTCATGGAGTTGTCGAAGCTGCCTCCCTTTCGAAGAATACCGGCCCGCGTGAAAACATGCAATTCTCCCCTTGGCTTGAACACATTAAGAAGGAACGCGCCATCGAGGGTCCCAAGATGTCTCTGGCTCTCACATTTTCAGTATAGAGAACATGCATCGAAGGAACACAAGTAGCCAGCGCTGCATCGGGGCTTGCTACCCTAAATTCTCCCTCTCTCCCTCTACTGCGAACCTTAGTCCACTTGCGTACCGTACTGCAATTTTCTGCCAGACATGAACAAAAATCGTGAGATTGTGGGACCTCGAGGAATATTGAGGCAGGCCTTGATAAGGGAACCAACACATGTTTACCATACTCTTTGCGTAAAAAGTTGCGGCCGAGAAATGCGCCTCCTGTTGAGGCGACCCTACCCTTTCGGGTATGTTGATCAAGCTTCTCCACCGAACTTTCAAATGCTATTGCCTACATTCTGCAAGGACATCTCCAGCATTTTGACAGATCAATATGTGGCTGAAAGGTAATGACATCCGATCATTCAGATACTCACCGTTGTTACATTCGCTGAATTGACCTCTGTTCTGAGCGTTGTGATGTCGAAGCTCGACTATTACTAGCCAGACTCAAGCGGGCATCCTCAGTCGAGGTTTCTGACAACTACAGAGGACGCTCTACCTAGTCATACCTTGATGAGGTATCAACAGGCAATGCCATGCAAAACTTGTGACCACTAGTAGGGCCACTAGCGATATCTTATAACAATATGAGAAGACCGAAATCCACAAGCGGGCGATATGGGAATAGGGGGAAAAAAACATCGGTGATCCAAGACTACAGAGCCCAAGCTATTTGTTTTGCTTTATCGCCGATATCATTTCCACATTGTGCCATCAGCCCACATCATCTTCATCCACGGAATGAATGCCTGCATCATCCTTATCAGTTCCTGCAGCACACTCCCATATTTATGGACTCGTGTTGAGACTGGTCGAACTCGGATTTTGGGCAAATGTCCATTGGCAATGCCACCACAGCTGACTCGACTGGTTGAGCCTGCGGATTGACACATCTGACTCCCTTGGGACCATGGACTAAGTGCCTCTTCTTCGGGCTATTAGGACGATTCCGCTGGAGAGCCCCCGAATTCACGACCTTGATGTCAATGTTGTAACGCTTTCGAATCGCAGTGAACTTTGGCGGAACGCTTGACAAACTCATACCGAGTTGCTTTGCAACCTTTTCGGCGTCCACCTGATGATTTCCTTAGCTGGATCCTGACATTCATTTATGTGCGGATTCAACATACCTGGATGGGGCCAACGGAGCTCTGGATTGCAGCAATGAGGACTGAAATGTCGGTTTCCTTTACCTGACTTTGAGCCATGTTGATAAAAGTTCGTCGCGGATCTTTCTGATTCTTGTGTCCGAAGGTGGACTGGTAGATATGGAATTGCTGTGAGGATGCAAATTGGATTTTCAAGGTATGAAGCCAGTCCCCGGGGCGCTCAAGACCTTGGTTGGCTTTTATAGTTCCAAAATGTTGGCCCAGAAATCCGGACAGAGGTCCCAGGCCCCGAGGGGGGAGCGGTGGACAGGTTCTCTGCAGGCCATGAAACCATTTCAACAAAATACCCCGCTGATACCGTCATTACATCTGTCTTCGTAAGTGACCAAATCCCCTGGACGACGCCGTCGAAATGCACCATCTGTCATGATTCGTTCTCACCGCCGGTTCCTCGTATATTATACTTCGATAAGGCCATTCTCCGGAACTAGCTCGGTCAAGTCTACTTGTGAACTACGGATTTGCTTGAGAACCCTAGCCGCCAACCAAATACAGGTGCCCGGCATTCCCCTGTCTATAAATTATCTATTTCTCCAAAAGTTCTCCTCCTTCGATATCGGCCATATCGGAGTCTTCTCTTGACTCTCCTCATTTGAACATCCTCTAGTCTGCCTCCGCTCATTGGACAACAGCTATCATGCCTAGTCCCTGGAACGCCTCGACTGAGCGGAAATTGCTTTTGTGTCTCATCGATCCTAAAGCTACCCCTCGCTGGCAGCTCATAGCCCAGAGTATGGGTCCACATTTCTCGGCGGAAGCATGCCGGTTCGTTCTTCTCCTTCTTTCCACCTGATCTCGGCGTATAATTGTACCTGTTTCCCTCGATTTGTTTGCTCCATCATACTTCCTCCACACCTCCTTCATTCATCAGTGCTTCAAGCTTGACTGTCATTGTTTGTGTACAAGTAAACTATATTCCAATCATGCCATACCAATGGACTGCAGAGCGGGAACGCCGCATGCTTCTTCTTGCCATCTCCTCAGCAAATCTCAGACCTTCTACGGATACCTGGACGACTGTTGCTGCTCTTTTGGGCGAGGGCTTGACTGCCTCAGCCGTGAGGTCTGAAGCACCATTCCTTGTCGTTTTCTCCATTGAATCAATGATGTTCACTAAATGTCTGAATGTTGCTGACGTCTGAACAGTCAGAAGTACTATAAGCTGAGGAACGAGTCGGCAAGGCTCTTTGAGGGCCAGTCTGGCTCGACACCTTCAACACCAGCCAAGCGAAAAGCCTCCAACGACGAAGAGGAAAAAAAGATGCCTCCATCAAAACGGGCTAGAAAACCAAAGAGAGAACCTCTGGATGGGGAGCCATTCTCAGATGCTAGCAACAGCCCGACCGACCTGAAAGTGGAGGGTGTGGCAATGAACGCCTTCAATCCCTTTCCCAGTTTCAGCCCACAATCCATACCTGGAGATTTCTTTATAGCGGTAAACGGTCAAGTCAAAGCAGAGAGTAGTGGGAATGCAAGTTTCACGGGCTGATGGGTGGACATAGCTTAGGAGAGGTAAATTGGGTGTGAGGGAAGGGAAATGGGTAGAGAGGGGGTGGGAAGTTGGTACGCCAGTAGATCGAAACCGGCGAGAAAAGCTCTTGAAGCCGGCAGGATTATTGGGAGAAATTTGAGGACGCCTGGTCATCAATCTGCAACGACGGACTGCGGGAAGGTGGATCCCGCTGAAGCATGTACACCAATTCGAGACCATTCACGCGGCATGGATTCAATTCTCCCAGCCTCTGAATTTTCAAACCATGTATAAACATGTGTGGCTGGCTCTGTGCAGGTAGCCTTGCCGTCCATTTTGTCTGTCGTTTTAGCCTTTTTAGCGTACAATTAGCGCCCGTCTTGGCGGAAAGTCGCCCGCGAGAACTTGACATCGCTCTCAAACCCCCCCTTCCTTCTTCTGAACCACCCTTACCGCTACGATTACCTATGAATAGGTCGTAGATATCTGCTCCTGAGTGGTCGGAATTGTGTGTCTGTCACTTTGATATCTCTCTGCTAGCCATTTGGCTCGCCATGATGGCCGCCGCAAAGGGAGATGCCGTCCATCCGCGCCCGAGGAGGGCGGAGCGGGAATTCCTGTAACAGGGAAGGACTACTGCACACCCCCCTCTTCGCCACCTGCACTGTTCTTCTTTCATCAGATACCATTTTCAGCCTGCGGTCATTCTATGAAGCTAACCTCATCCCCGGTTACACGACATCTCCCTTGGCGTTGGGCTGATTTATCCTCCCATGCTAGAACGGCAAAACTTCAGGGCGATCGGGGCTAGGGGCTGTTGGCCACCTGTGTGAACTTGGAGCGGTATTTTTTTGGCCTCGAGCATGATGGCAAACCGGGCTGCCCCTGCGAAGACATTAATGCTGGACGAGAAAGTTTGAATAGCCATCTAAGCCATCCAAAGTTCTGCAGATTGATGAGTCACTCTCTTTCACACTCCTTTTCTATTCCAAGAGCTTCCCAACCTCCCGTATTCTCCGCAGGTCTTCGGGCACATGCTCTAACTCTGGTCATGCGGCTATAACCATTTATTCTCTTTTCCACACAAGCCCCTTTGTTACTTTCTGATACTATGACACTTTCCCAAACCATTACAAATCCCATCCGTGTTACCTCTTCCATCTCAACCAAACATCACCCCTCACGCACGAAACAATGGCTCTAAAACTAACCAAAGAGCCTGAAACAGAGTCAAAGAACGTCATCAAAGACGCAATATACCTCTTCGACCTTCTTCGTGAATCTCCTTTGCCAATCTTAGTATGCTTACTCATCCCTCGCCTCGCTTCTCCTTCTCTTCATCCCAATTCTTCCCATGTTTGTCGCCTCACGCTCCCATTACCACTCTACTAATAGTCTGCCGATACATAGATTCATATTGGCGCCTACGCAGCTAAGACTGGAGCAAAACCAAACACCATCGTCAAACGCCTTGGAGACATCAAGAAGCGCAACCGATTGAACATCATCACAACGACACAAGGTGATTCTAAGACTACTCTCCGTAGCAATGACGATGGCAAAGCCAAGGTGAAACCCAAGAGAGAAACCGAGGCCAAACCAACCAAGGCCGAGCCAAATGAGGGCAACGTGAAATTGGAGGATAATGATGACGGTCTCGATCTTGGTCACGGTCTGAACCTTGGAATTGGTCTCCCGTCTCCAACAGACTCTACAGCCAGTAGTATGGATGTCGGTACTGGCATGGTTCACAAGCAGATGCCTCAGAAGCGACGCTTTGTCGATGCGCTCAAGGAGGAGGATAAAGGTGATGGTATGCCGGCCAAAAAGTTGAAGGCGGAGTTTTGAGCTGGTACAGAGTGTATTTCTGCAAACAAAAGGCCAAAGTCCTCAGTTTGAATACTCATTACCTAGATTTCCGAGCTGGAATTGGACAAGAAGTTGGAAAACCAAAGTCTTTTTGGAACGAAGGCAAAGACATTAGTATTGAGATACTGAGAATAGGATATTGCTGAAAACGAATATATAGCTATGAAACAAACTAACCAACCAAAGCTTTGATTTGCTTGTATCCAATGGGACTGACATGGATGGTGGCAAAGCCGAATGAATCAATGAATCAATCCAATGCAATGAATATCACTTCTTCTCCCGTATCCTTACCCTTTTTCCGCCTAACTTGGTTCCATAGCGTCCGACTATCGACACTAGGCCCAGGTCTTGCAGTGGAAGATGGAATATTTCCTGAAATTAATGTCGGCGGTGAAGACGCGGTGGTTTGAGACTGTGCAGGCGCATTACCGCCGCTATCAACTTGCGGGCTAGGCAAGGGATTACTATCCGCACACTTCCCGGCAGAGTTCGCCAGAGAAGCAGCCTCTCGCTGCATGCAGCCCATCAACTGGATCATCATCTCGGTGGAGCGCATGATCTCGGCAAGTTCGGCTGGGGAGAATTTTGGCTCGCAGTTGGTCTTCGAACTTGGTTGCTTCACGTCTGGAGAGGTGAGGGTGCCTATCTCTGTCTGCGCCGTCGTCGGGCGTGATTGTATGACGGTTGACAACTCTGGACACGGCCGAGGGTAATTATGTGACGGCTCCGACGGGAGGGACAAGGCGCGGTCTTTGCCTTTGTGAAAACTCTCGCTCATCTCTGAATGAGGAACTGGCGCAGTACTTTCGAGCCCTCTTTCTACAGGCACGGGGGAGCTGTTAGGGGTGCCCCCTCGGACGTCGATTGTATCCATTGGCGACTTTTGTCGATTATGATCGTAATTCGGTAGTTGACTATGATTGATGCTGTCTCTTTGCGCTTTGAATTCGGAAGTCTCACCATTCAAGAACACTTGATCTCGATTTTCCACGCTTCCTAGTCTTAGCGGTTGAGACGGCACAGATGTGGAATGATGTTGGCCAACTCTGGGAACTGTAGTGACTTGGGCAAGTTTGGCGCGGCCCTTAGATACCTTGATTGCGTTCCTGAGGTTGTGAAGGTGTTCTTTGCTCATAGATTCGTGCCGCTCAAGGTCTTCTTGGTTGGGAAGTTGGCTCAAACACAGTGCACAGCGGTATTGACCTTGGTTTGTGACGTAGCCAAATGATTCCGGTTTTGGTGTTCCATCGGAGCCCTGTTGTAGTGACTGAGCATTGCATGTATTCATTGATTCATCGATGGTTGAGTAGGGTCGTTTACTCCTGTTGTTTCCCTTCTCAGAAACCTCGTGAGAATTTTGGCTCGGCGCGGTAACGTATGAGCTCGGTCCTGGGTTTGGTGGGGGATCTGGAACTGCGGTGGAATTGGTTGGGTCCTGAGTTTCTGTCGACTGAGCCAAACTACTGCCAGTATCATGGGTTACAGCGGGCTGTTTGTTGGAAATAGTTGCGCAATATATAACGTCCTCATCTGCGGAAGACATTTGCGACGCTGCAATCACCCGAGGACGCTTCGCTGGTGCCCGTAAAGAATGAGCGGGATGGGTCTTAGCTTCGCGCTCAGTCACGATGCTGATATCCTCGTCGTTAAAATAGAGGAGCGGGGGACGCGAAGGCCCCGCAGGTTCTCTGTGTGGGATCCCTTTGCCTGAACCGTGATGTTCAGGATTTTGAGCTTTGAGTTGCGCGGCCCCTTTCGAAACTTCTTTGGCGAAGAAGGATTTAATGGAATCATAGGTGGCATCTGGACCGAAGTATCTCGCAATTGACATGTAACGGCCCTTGAACTAGCCCTTGTGTAAGTACCATGGCCTCGATTTGAACGCTGAGAGTACCTACAGCTTCTTCACCTAGCTCAGCGTAGACAGCTGCCAGTAGCTGGAAGACGGTCTCACGTAGCTTCCAATTGATAGCCATGCCGAATGTTCAAATGATTGAGATAGAGGGAGCACCTGGATGCCTTTGAGCTGGGTGAGCCGACAAATAGTGAAATGAACTTGGCCCGAGGATTCCAGTTGGCGGTAATTTCAGGAGCGGAATGGTAGCAGACTTGGTCGATCCGAGAAGTCTCTAGAAATGGGGTCGGAATCTGGGTGGGTAGAGAGTATGACACGCCCTAGGGAAAAAGAAGTTGGACCGGATCAGGTGCGCATTAGATATCAATCGTCTCTACCTGCCTCGATTTTGTTGCGAGCATCTCCTGGTCAATCATTGGGAATAACCTGCATCCGAGGGAATGCCGGGAAGTTCGCTGCGGCACGTCGGGCCAGTCATCGCATACAACGTGCAAGAGCTGAGACGCCAAGTTTGAAGGTCCATTGGAGTCTGCATCGAGACATTAGGGCGAGGACACAGGGGTGCACGAGGAGTGGAGGAGGAATGGAAGTTGGTGGGTCATGTTCGTGACAGACTCAGAGACGAGGCTGCAGCTGCAGCGGCCTTTCTTGGCGGAGGCAGTTTTCACTTTTTTGTCATTACAAAAGTGGATCATCCGCCATTTCAAAAGACATCTAGCAGCCGGCGATTAGCAAGGCAACAGTGATTGGAAGCCCAGAATATTGGCTGGCACAGAAAGGGCACATCGATATGCCCTGGACAGAATTTTGACAGAGGGTTGGGCTCCTAGGTCCTTGTTTGTCCGCTGATAGAATATCCCTTGTCCATGAGGCAGATGACTTCCCCCCTCCCAACCCCCAACTTGTTGATCTCGCTGTACGAGGAGTTAATCTCACTTGATTGTCGTTCCATCGGTCCGGGTTAACTGCCTTTGTCTTGCAAGAGCCTCGGGTTTGGTCTGCATGGCATTGGTTTGCATTTCTCTTCGACGCGAAGAAGAGCCGCTGCTAGGCTGTCCAAGACAGCACAAACCGGTCTCTCCCTACCATCCCACGAAGATTTCAAGGCACTGCCTCAAAGGCAAGAGCCTCAGAGTGAGACTTGTTTAGCGGATGGAAGGACGATGTTCCCAGAAAGAATTGAAAATACTGAGCACATGACGTCAGAGAAGGTTACTATTATCAGCAAGCTGACACATGGAACTCTCAAGGAGCTGTCTGGATGGTGTTATCACGATATCCAAGAATCTATGTAGCCATCCACACTCCCAATACACAGAAATGTTGTCAGATGATTGAGATAGGATCGTCATCACCGTCCTGTAATTCTGCACTGGCAGGACAACATTGCGATATGAAATATTAGATTGGTACCATATACCGTCGGGATAATGGGTCGTGACTGATATTGATGTGTTCCAGCATCCATTCATGGCTATTCTTAGCTCGTTGCAAAGGTTCCACATACTTGAAGGGCGTAGCGTTACAGAGTAAAGTAGAGTATAAGAGCAACTAGGCCTTGTTTGAGCTTGTGAGAGAAGTGGATGGGGAGGGCCTTAAGCAATATTGACCTGGGCTTGAGAAAGACATCCAGCGGGTCTCCATCAATGTACTCCTAGTCATGAACACAAAAATCTGCTTTGCATTGTGAGTGTTTGGTTGTTAGAGCGCTTTATGGTGGAATCGAAAAGATATGAAGGCGTGGGAACCTGGGCAATGATCTAAATGACAGCCATGCAGTCCATGTAACATTGACTAATCGCGATTGGAGGAGGCGTGAGAGCAATGTGCTCCTCGCAGGCGATTCGAAAGGTGTCATTTGCGGGTTTGGGATGTCTGTCTTAATGTCAGAAGGCGCCCCATGACATTGGCAGAGGAGATGTGTAGTCTGACCAGGCGGAGGCGTAGAGCTTCTCCGCCCATATAGGCTCCACCCCTTCCTCCCGAAACGAAAAAGGCAAAGATAGGACTGAGATCGCTAGAGACATGCCGGGCTCGTGGAGAAGGAACGAGGGAATTGAATGTAATGGCCACTTTGGCATTCTGTGTCCAGCTCTGTAAAAGCTCATGGGGTTGTATGATCGAGCAATGCAAATTTCTTTTGCTTGTGTGAGGTGATTCATGAGGACAGGATGTAGCTAGGCTACTCCGTCAGAAGGCAATTGATTTCATCTCCTCAGTGCCATGTCAACTTGTTGTGCTGCCCCCCCCCCTCAAAAAAGGAGCAAAGACCTTCGTGCCCACTCCAAGACTACCTATTTCCGTCCAGGTGAGATCAAGTTGATCGATCTTCAGTGGTCTTCCAGTCTCCCTTCCGGTCAGGCCGTGGTATTCTGATAACACCAAGTCAATATCATTTTAGATCTGATCCAAAAGACTTAGACATACCGTAGCCGGAATGACGCTACTCATCCTTCTCTCCTGCGTCGTCCTGCTCGACCTTGATATCGACGCCTTCTGGAGTCTTCGGTTCTCCCTTGATGTCGTTATTCGGTTCGGTCGCTAACTTCTTTGCCTTCTTCACCTTGCTTGAGGCTGGAGTCTCGTCATCGTTCACATCGGTGTTCTTCTTGCGTTTGGTTCCACCAGCCTTTCCTACCGGCTTCGTGCTTGGGGTTGCAGGAGCGGTGCCAGGAGATCCATCGGTTTCGAGGAGCTTCTCGGATTCCCTCTTGAGTTTGTAGAACTTCTGGCTGTAACACAGATATCAGTATCTTGGCCGGTCCACAAAATGAGCACACAATAGTGAATAAAAATGAAGTCAATATAATCTAAGAGACTGTTCGAAGAGAAGGTATTGTCTGCGATGATACCTGCAAGCGCTGCCGTTGAGTCCTCCACCTAGTTTCTCAGCAACGGCAGGCCATATCGAAGTTGCGGGAGGTGTCATTTCACCGATGACGCAGAGGAGCAAGTCTCGCTCGGACGCAACATCCCATTTGAACGGCATGATGAGCAGGGGGCAGTGGTTGATAAAGAAGAGAATATGGTTGAGTTGAGTGACGAGGAACGCTTCTGAAGGGACGAGGATGTTTGAAAACGAAGATGTTTGAACGAGGGAAAGAGATTTGACGTAGATGGAATGAGAAGAAAGCAGAAGTGAATGAAATGACGGTGAAATCGGGTGCAGCTCTGGCAAGGATGGAAGACATGTATGATATCAAAGGAAGAAGGTAAGGCGTGCAGGGCGTATGATAGACAGACCGGCAGGCTTGTGAGGTGAATTCTGTTCCCATCATCGTCGTAATGAATTTCCAGTTTGGCTTGACATTGGCATCGATCAAGCAGAGGAGGAGCTTTCGTTCGGTTGTTTCATTCCAGGGACTCATCTTTGCGATGATATTTTCGCTTCCTATGGAGAGTTTTCAAAATGATGAATTGGTGGGAGGGATCGTCGTAGCGGAAGAGTGAAGAGAGAGTGGTGCGTGAGAGAGATAGATGTAAGCGTGGGCATAGGGTAGAAATATCTGATAGTTGGCTGCAGAAAGGTAATGTATACGGGGAGACGACCAAGGAGATTCTCACCAACATTGGTCAGTTCTGGAGTCCTGCTTTCACTGCGTGCTTGCGACAACGCCTTTACCAAGGTTGATATCCTGATTTGCCAGGAAATGGAGACTAACATTATCTTACCCAGCTGGATCAGACCGACATTGACACAACGAGACAAAGGAGAAAGAATCTTCAGCAGCGCAGACAACACAAACAATGAAAGAAGAGAAACGACATGCCACAGCAGCGCAATGAGATAGCACTCACCGACAAGTACTCTATGTCGGTCCGTTTCCCGGTTTTGTAGCGGCTACCTCAAACCTCGCACGAGATACGTTGTCTGGGAATTCGATGATGCTGAAGAGCAAGAGCTCCTCAGCAAGCTCCAATCTCCATTTGGGTCTCAAAAATCCTCCGGTCTCCTACTTTCATGCTTGTACTCTGAGGCCACGGCACCAATTGTGGTTGTACTAGACGCCTTTCCATTCATCTGCATGGCGAGTCCATCCTACGATAGCTGAGAAGCTTTCTCAGGATCGAGGACACTTTCCTCATGCCCTGCAAAATTATAGACTAAGTCAGAATCAGAATATTCTTTCCCCTTGTCTGTTTCCTCTGAGACTCCAGGTCTTCGCTCCAATGGCACCATTCCAGGTAATTTCCCAACCCTGCGTGCTGCTTGGGGTGTTCACCGTCCAGGAAACAACCTCCGTGTCTGAATTCGATTGAATCCTCTTTTGAGCTGTTTACTGACTTCAGAAGGGATTTGGTGATACTATGAGTCACGGGAATGACACTCTCAGATTCTTTGCTGAGAGCCTCGAACTGATGATTGCTGATTGTGATATAGGAGCTGAGCAACGTGTGTTCTTCTTGAAGTTCTCGAACGCTTTCCGCAATTTTGTAGTTTCCGTCGTGCAAATCAATGAACTCCTCTTCATTGACCGCGGCTAGCTATATGCTTTGCGGAGATGATATGATGTAAAGACTGTGCAAGAGATGAGTGCTTTCTACAATCCTCCGAAAATTGTCAAAATGTCAGCTGTAATAGCCGGAAGCGGACGCGTCTCCACGTACCTCTGGCTCACATTAGATTGTCCACAGCCGGGATCGTGAAAGTGGCTGCATAGACGGGATTCGGCGGTTTGCGTTAGAAAATTTGCTGAATCGAGGGAAGGGCCCGGACAGTTCAATTCAGATGTGCCTTCATCACCTGCTGGGTTTGCATATCTTCAACTGAGCTGATGAAAGAAACGCCGCCCCATGGAACTTTGGCAAGGTGATATGGCTAGTTTTTGAATAGAAGCAAACAGCCGACTCGTGGCAAGGATGGATTTCAATCGATTTCATTTTGAAAAATGATGTATCTGGTTCTCTTGTGCGGTCGTCCGCAGCTGCCATGGGTATGGTCCTGTACATCCCAGCAAGATCTTCGTTGTCTGTTGGAGTATTTTCCAGAGATGGCCTTCGCAAGGGGTCGAGATTCACCCCATTTCCCGCACGCGTTGACCTGAGAAGCGAGGGGGCAAACGTGCTCGGCCTGGGTGTCGCGTGCCTTAGTGATTTGAATTGCACGTTCATATGTCCAATCTTCATGAGCAAAGAACCTTGTAGACAATAGCCCTAGCGATTCTCATTGACGTGACAGATTCGTGGAGTCTTCACGGCTTTGTCCCTGACATAAAACTAATTTTGACGGGAGGCAGCATTTTCGAGTAGGGAAGGATGTTGCTGTGAACATGTTCGAGCGAGGAAAGGACTTGTTCACTAAAGAGGAAGCAGGAATAGGGAAGCTAGGATATTGAGTTCGATTGTAGCTGGCTGGTCAACAGTCCCAGAGCCGAAACTTGGGCGTCATCGATCAAAAGACTGAACTAGGGTATAAGAAACGCGAGCGGTGTTGCTGGCGCATCTCCCTCCTACACGATGTTGACTCGGACCCCACTATCGGCTGGACCCTCTCGCGGGCCCTACTACACCCTGCGCCCATCATCCTCCCACCATCTCGAACCATTATCCCGCTGCCTACCTTGCAATACAAACAGGGCTTTCTCCTGCGCCATAATCCACAAAATAGGTACGTAACATTTGGTACAGCAAAGACTTGAAGTTGTCGATGCTTAGTTTGTTATTCCCTCCAAATCCCCAAATCACTTGTGTCTTCTTTCATCCCACATTCCTCTTAAGCACGCTATCTCATCTTCTCCGAAACTGACAGGAACGTCAGCCTCAACTTGAAGTCGCACAATCGTCAAGATCTTCACGTCGCAGCCATGGTATGTATCTTGACCCATCCTGCCCGTTCTATCTCGGCTGACTACCTGATAGCCTGTTTCCGGGTATGTCTCGCAGCCTCTTTGATCAGTCGATCATTCCTCTCCCTTGCGCCTCCGTTCTTCTCTAATCCCTCCAATCTTCCAGACTTTCTGTCAACCCGGACTGCGTCTCTGCGTTCAATGAGCTGAAACTTGGCCGTGGGGGCCCGAAGTACATCATCTACAAAATCTCCGATGACCAGAAGGAAATCGTGGTGGATGAGATGGGCAAAGAACCTGATTATGATACTTTCAGAGAAAAGCTCATCTCCAAAAAGGAGTCGAGTGGCAAGGACAGACCCTCATATGCCATCTACGACGTAGAATTCGAGCTCGAGGGTGGTGAGGGAAAGAGGTGCGTGCATGAAGATACTTGCTTGTGAGGGAGGCCGTGCGTGCTAAATTCAGCTGTCAGATCCAAGATTGCGTTCATTACCTACATCAACCAAGACAACACTGGCGTCAAGGTATGTCCAAGCCCCCTTTTTGCACGATCATAGCTCATCCTGCAAGTCTCGCATGGTCTACGCTAGCTCTCGTGAGACCTTGAAGAATGCTCTCAACGGAATTGCCATGAACTGGCAAGCAAATGATCCAGGCGAGTTGGAATGGGCCGATTTGCTCAAGGAAGCCAGTAAAGGCAAAGGCACAATCTAAGATGGCCAATTCAATGTCTTGGACCACAACTCCCACGCCAGCAACAGGCAGCAGCGATGCATTTGGCGATATCCCAGCAAAGGGGCGTTTTCTCTGACGAGCCGAGTATGGTGTGCCAGTGTGTTGAAGATGCGCCGTTGGAGAAACCGGACATCGGATGCTGTGATGAAGATAGACCCTGCCACGTTGAACGATCCGAGATAGATTGGGTCTCGAGCAGAAATCAAAGCATTTTCCTATTCACAGAGCCATACCGGCTGCGGTTGAATCAACCTCGAATTCTTTTCTGCATGGATGGTCGCCATTCCACCCACATGAAGATAGCCTTCTGTGCAAGCACGCTAGCCCAGGCCGGTAATATCAGTGGCTCCGTGGGTGCTCATTACTGATCCATGACCGATGATGCCCATTGTCTCCTTTTCGTGTTCTGCAGTAACGGTCACTGGACCACTCTCCCACGAGCGTAGCAAGACCGAGTGTGAGACATATGTATGCTTTCCA
This sequence comes from Rhinocladiella mackenziei CBS 650.93, assembly GCF_000835555.1. Taxonomy (NCBI): domain Eukaryota; kingdom Fungi; phylum Ascomycota; class Eurotiomycetes; order Chaetothyriales; family Herpotrichiellaceae; genus Rhinocladiella; species Rhinocladiella mackenziei. The sequence continues at coordinate 21,985 of NW_013550604.1, forward strand.
GCATCAAGGGAAAAGAGAGGGTTTCCATCGGTGGTAGACATGATGCATTGAGTGCTTAGTGTCAGCAGTACGCAGCTAATACAACTTCAGGGCAATTTAGTGGTGTGACAGCCTGGAGAAAGGGATGTACGGAAGCGCTCCTGGCATGCTTTGATTTTGCCGTGGTGCCAAGACCGGACCGAGCTACCTCAGGTCGTTGAACTTTGGGTGTAACTAACAAACTTCAAACAATCATCCTTTCGCCCTCGAGCTCAACCCACCGTCGACACATTGCGATAGTGGCCCCGGAGCTGCAGGCTTCGGCAGGTTATTTAATTCTCTTCTCTCGTATGTGTTGAGTCAACTTTCACGCCCATCCAACACAATGCTTCTCCGCTCTCTACCCCGTGCTGCTCGTGCTTCAACGAGCAGCTCCAAAGCGTGCATGCGAATTGCTTCCTCCTCAAATCGATGCTTCCAGACTTCGGCGCGATCTATGGCTCCTGTTTTTTCTGCTACCTCGCAGCCTCCTATGACCAGCCAATCCCACGTCCGAACCGCTCATGCCATCTCTAACCCTACACTTGCCGGAATTGAAAAACGATGGGAAGCAATGCCACCACAAGAACAAGCCGAGTTGTGGATGCAATTGAGAGACCGTATGAAGGTAGATTGGCACGAAATGACTTTGCAAGAAAAGAAAGCCGGTACGGAAACTCTTTTTTTTATTGGATTGAAGATCGCTTGCGGCAATTCGATCCTTATTGAAGCTCAATACCCATGACACAAGAAGAACTTAACCATATCCTGAGGCGTGATTGTCTTTACTGACGTGCTTACAGCATGGTGGATTGCATTCGGACCTCACGGACCCCGAGCAGAAACCCCCCCGGGCGAATGGACTAAGGTGTTCCTCTATACAGCCCTTGGTCTTGCTGTGTCAGGAGTTTTATTCGTGATCGTCCAATCTTTCGCAAGACCACCACCACGAACCATGACCAAGGAATGGCAAGAAGCTACCAATGAATATCTCAAGGTGAGCCAATCTTTGCCGTGGCAACCGGCCGTCCTACCCATGTCCACCGCTTTGGTCTCCTCTCACCGTTTCAACAACATGCTGACATTTCCATGTGCAGGCCGAGAAGAGCAATCCTATTTATGGTGTCAGCAGTGAAGGATATACTGGCAAAGGCCATGTTCAGAGCAAGTCAGCCAAGGCTCAAGGCATCAAGCTGGAGCCAGATGAATAGACATTGGGCGACAGTAAAGCATTCGGTGGTGCGATGCACCACCGAAGTTTCCTTGTAACTGTGACTACTATCGTGAAAAGGCAGGATTCCCAGTTCTGTGAATACCAAATCAATATTTCAGTCCTGCTTCGACATTATGGCATCTGGCTTCGTGATATTGTACATAGATCCGCACAGACAGTGGTTGAACCCGATGGTGCTAAATTTTTCTTGAGCTCCAGCATGCTCCATTAAGCCAAATGGCCTGGTTAAAAGGTCATTGGAAAGGGCATTGGTAGAATAGGATGTTCCGGCAGACACTTTGTGCCGTAAAACAGATCCATTGAGCTTTTTGGGTCTTACCGTTTTAGGAATAGCCTATTCTGGCTCGGAAGGAAGCAGCTCTCATCCTCAATTCTACTACTTTCCTGCTCCTAAACCACACAGCTCTCCCCTCTACCTTTAGTCTTCACCTTCTTGTCATCTGCAAACATGCTCAAGAGGTTAGTGAGCTCATTCACTTGATCTATCAGGGCTTTGTGGAGCTGTTTCGTATCTTTGCTGACCTGATTGAACAGCGGCGTCGCTCGTAGCTTGGGCAGGTCTGCCTTTGCTCGACCTTCCTACACCCGACGCGCCTTTGAACCTCTTCGAAGACAAGTTGTTCCTGCTATTGCACAGAGGTGGGCCTCCACGGACTCTGCAAGAGATGGCAAGATCCATCAGGTCATTGGTGCTGTCGTTGACGGTATGGAAAAAAAAAAAAAAAAAATTCTCCTTGCTGAGCATTGGAACTCCCGCGAAGCTTGCCATCACACCCGTCATCGAAGAAACGGCATAAAGGGAGGCTGATGGATCTTTCTTAGTCAAATTCGACACCGAACAATTACCCCCTATTCTCAATGCGCTTGAGACCGATAACAATGGAAGCAAGTTGGTCTTGGAAGTTGCGGTACGAACACCTCGAGTCAATACTGGAGGTCAAAATTCATACTGACGGCCTTAGCAACATTTGGGCGAGAACGTTGTGAGATGCATTGCCATGGATGGTATGGGAAACTTCCTGTGACACCGTCTGTCTCCCACTCTGACATCTCTCAGGTACCGAGGGTCTTGTCCGAGGCCACAAAGCCACCGACACTGGCGCCCCTATCAAGATTCCAGTTGGCCCTGGCACCTTGGGCCGTATTATGAACGTCACTGGTGATCCCATTGATGAGCGTGGCCCTATCAAAGCTACCAAGATGGCTCCCATTCACGCTGATGCCCCAGAATTCACTGACCAATCGACGACTGCTGAAGTACTCGTGACCGGCATTAAAGTCGTGGATCTTTTGGCTCCGTATGCTCGCGGTGGAAAGATTGGTCTCTTCGGTGGCGCTGGTGTCGGCAAGACTGTGTTTATTCAGGAATTGATTGTGGGTGATACCCAAATTACACTGCTGTCAAGGGGGCCCGGTTACTGACCGTCTCAGAACAACATTGCCAAAGCCCATGGTGGTTACTCTGTGTTTACTGGTGTGGGCGAGCGGACCCGTGAGGGTAACGATTTGTACCACGAAATGCAAGAGACTTCCGTCATTCAACTTGATGGCGAGTCCAAGGTCGCCCTGGTGTTCGGTCAAATGAACGAACCTCCTGGGGCCCGTGCTCGTGTTGCTTTGACTGGATTGACTGTTGCTGAGTACTTCCGCGATGAAGAAGGGCAAGATGGTGAGTTTATGCCCGTCGTTGAGATTGTGCCTTGTCCACTGACTGCTTGCTAGTGTTGCTTTTTATCGACAACATCTTCCGATTCACTCAAGCCGGTTCCGAAGTGTCTGCTCTGCTTGGTCGTATCCCCTCAGCCGTCGGTTACCAGCCTACTCTCGCCGTCGACATGGGTCTGATGCAGGAACGTATCACCACTACTCAAAAGGGATCTATCACGTCTGTGCAGGCCGTGTATGTGCCCGCCGATGATTTGACTGATCCTGCCCCTGCCACCACCTTCGCTCACTTAGATGCCACCACTGTGTTGTCTCGTGGTATTTCTGAGTTGGGTATCTATCCTGCGGTCGACCCTCTTGACTCAAAATCCCGAATGTTGGATCCCCGAGTTGTTGGCCAAGAACACTACGACACCGCCACCCGAGTTCAACAGATGTTGCAAGAATACAAGTCGCTCCAGGATATCATCGCCATTTTGGGTATGGATGAATTATCCGAAGCCGATAAGCTGACTGTCGAACGTGCCCGAAAACTTCAGAGATTCTTGAGCCAGCCTTTCACCGTCGCTCAGGTTTTCACTGGTATCGAGGGGAAGCTTGTGGACCTCAAGGATACTATCAGCTCTTTCCAGAAGATCATCAACGGCGAAGGAGATGATCTACCCGAAGGTGCTTTCTACATGGTGGGCGATTTTGAAAGTGCCCGTGCGAAGGGTGAGAAGATCTTGGCTGAACTTGAAAAGTCATAAATGGTCAGTTGAGGAGATAGAGAGAGTGATACAACATAGCAATGGACGGCATAAGGATTTCCTTTCTGGGGAAGGAAAGAGTTGAGAGGCAGATCTGTACATTGAATCCCTTTTAAGAAAAATTCCTTTGCTCAATACCTACTATGCATCCACTCTGACCTTTCCTTCGTAAAGTCTCTTTGGTTTCGCTAGTGTTAGCAGTATGTCACGTCAAAGTACATTTGCCCAGCTTGCCATTAGATTGCCTTTCCATTTGGTTTGACATCAATGGCATCATGGCTACGGTCACAGTTTGGAGCAGGCGAGATTACTGAACGAACTTGAATCCGCGTCAGAGTACCAAGGCTTGGTCAAATGATATGCAGCGAGAGAAGTTTCGCCGTCATGGACACGTAGAAGAGAAGGACGATTCAAACATTTGCAACTCCTGGCAAGGATGGTACTCTACCAATTCTCTTGATTGTGTTCTGAACCCTGAAGAAGCAGGTCAGCACGAGTTATCTCGCTAGCTATTGTAATCTGGAGAGACGATCAAAAGCGACACAAAAGCAATTCAGATCCTCTTTGCCAGCATTCGGATCTCTCAAAATCCATCCACTCATCGTCGTTCAATGTTTTCTTCCACCAACTTTCCCGACTTTCGCGACATAGATAGCGCTCACTGGACACATTCCCTTTTTGCTGACCTTTTTAGGCCTGACTCATTCAACCGAAGAATGGATTGACATGTGGTCTCCGTGTTTTCCTTCCAGTCCTCATCCACTCAGATCAGTTTTCGCCATGATTGACCCGGTCCTATAACAGTTCCAAGGGACTGGTCCATGTCTTTTCCATTGTTCATGGTTTGATCTTTGGTCTTCATCATCGGTCTCGACGGTGCACTGACATCCACATCACTACCCAAGGCGAACCACTTCTCCTCCCAACTCTCCAGACTGCCTGTTTTCTCATTGAAGTTTCGTCGAAACGGGCCGTACCTGCGTGGATTGTTGCCTGTACCCGGAGAGATGTCGTGGCTAGAGGGAATCACTATTTTGGGCTTCCACCAGGGACTTCCTGCTCGAGTAGCACTGATGCTATTTCCTGTTCGGGGTGTAGATGGAGTGTCGAAGCTGTACTTTTCACGAACACGAACCGCTTCCTCTTCGTATTGTCGCAGGTGACGAGCATAGGTATCGCCGGGGGCGCCGTCTCTGACGCCTGTCAATAGACCAGGCTGTGCGGCTTTTTTCTTGGGTTTGGTTGTCAGAAAGCCAAACGAGGGGAAAAGATCGAAGAATTTGTTGTATGAAGCAGGACAGAAGCGGCTCCAAAGCCACCAAAGGCAGACTATCAAAGCTGCTGTTCCGATGCCCGTGGGTACTGCGATCATCAAAATACGTCTTGTGCCTGCGCCATGCTTCTCAGGATCCGGGATGAACGGGGAAATAGTCGAATTGTTTGAGAATAAGGATGCTGGTGGTGTAGGTTCCATTGTAGAGGTGGAGATCGGAAAGAAGGTGGTTCTTGGGACGCTGCTCACACTTGGAGTGAGGGCTTGAGGAGTCACGGGCATTGATGAGGTTTTCAAAGTCGTGCTCACCGAGGTTGGCAGGATTGGAGGTGTGACGGTCGAGGATAAGGATATTGTTATCGGGGCAATCTGCTGAGATGGGCTGGTACTAAAACCTGTACTCTGAAAGAAGTCAGGGCTGAGATATCAAAAGATCAACGCGATGAGCCATTGTCGCCTTAATCGGAACCAAATACAGAGACAAAAATTTGCGTCCTCTCAGGAGGCTTGGAAGCACTCAGGGACGAAGAGACACCGGTATTGGAGCCTGTAGGAGTGTCGGAGGACATCCCCATCGATATGTCCTCCATTGCGATCTTCAAAGCGGTTGTCTTTCAGGCTGATCGAATTTCCAAAGACTTTCTGTGTATATGCGTCGATAGCACGCGGCCGGTATAATTGACAGTACGATCAAAGAGTGGGCAAAGGATACAGGATTTTGCTGTTGGGTATAGACGGACTGTTGCTTACATTGGCGGGTGAAGCGCTAGCCTGCAATTGTATCGCAAAGCTTTCTGGCAAACTCGAAGGTGATACGCTGGTAGTGCTTGAAATCTCGGATGTCGTAGAGGTGAGAGATTCTTTTGTCGCGCTGGACGAAGTGAAGATAGTCACTGTTTGTAGGTCAGAAGGCCACGGCCATCTAGAGAAGGAAAGGGGAGGTGCGGGTGACAAAAGTTTATCTCCAGAAAGACAACCGGCATCTTTCCTATTCGCTTTCTTACCAGATAGATTTGTGGTCTGTGTAGGATCGGATCCAGTTGATGCTGTGGCGCTAGGTGTCATCGTCATTGTTGTAATAGAAGTAGTGGTGGTGGTGGTGGTACCCGCGCTCCCAAAGCTGGGATTGAGGTCACCCTCCGCTGGTCCATGTTTCTGCCTAGTTCGTGTAGTGTTAGTAGGAGAGGATACACAGGGCGTGATGGAGATGCTGGAGTAGGAAAACACCGGCGCGGTGGCTATAGCCGCCGACATTGTCGCGGTTGCGGTTGTGGTTTAGCGGAGGCCGTGTGATGATCAGACTTGACGTTTTGAAATTGACGTCGAGGGGGGAAGACAAGTGAGAAGTGACTGGCACTGTCTCGATCGATATAGACTTGCCAGCAGGACTTCAGAGTGTCCTCGAAGTGATGCTATCACTAGACATATCACAAAGTTCTTGATGTCAAAACTCAGCCTCCTTCTCTCCAGCCTTGCAGGAGCGTGATTGTCCCTATTTACAGGGATTTTCGACCTCCTCGACTCGAATACCGTGTCTCTCGCTCTTATTCTTGTGTCTAGACATCATATCCAACTATTTCCCCTGCTTCGGGTCCATAAGGGGAGTGCGTGGTTGAGGTTAGAATACGGTGTCGTTCTGGGACTGCTAGTAGTTACACGCCTGGGGAATCCCGACAAGGGCTAATGTTACCTCGAGCAACCAGGAAGACTTGCGTTGTTAATAATCTGGGCCAACGTCAGCAAACTTCATCCGAGAGAACGTGGGTTTCTGGAGCACGAGCGTGGACAGAGAGGGCCAAGATAGCGAGGAAAATCAAGATTCATGGCACCAAGAGAGAGCAATCGATATGGTTCAATCGTGTGTGAATTTGAAGGAGCTCAGTCTCAATGGAAGGCTTTCATGCTGAGATATGTGCCAGTTCGTATGAATGCCGTTCTTTTTCCTGGCCCGAGTCGGTCTGCCTCCACGAACAAGCCCGCAACGTTCCATCATTAGCCTGCCGAAGCAGAAACCCTTCAAGAATCCAAACAACAAAAGATCTCGTTTTGGGAATTGGATGGCTATTGGAAGCAGAAATCTAGACATGTATTGATTTCACCGATGCGCCTCAACGCCTTCGAACTCATTTGAGACAAAAGCTTTGCCGCGACGAAGGATTTCCTTGGATGCCTTGGTTCTGCACGGCCAAACTATCCCTACCTCAACATGATATTTGTATCGTCCATCCTGTGTGCATGTGATGGTGAATGCCGATCGCGATCAAGCTAGCAACAACCGCCAGCAGATCCGGATTGCACACCCTGGCCTTGGCCAACTTGAACGGTAGGCTTGTTGTTGACGGTGGTGGTGCCCATTCGTTCCTTGATTTGACGAGCCATGGTCAAAAATGCTTGTTCGACGTTGGAGGCGTTCTTTGCGGAGGTCTCGAGGAATGGGATTCCGAGGCTGTCAGCGAATTCCTGTTGCCTAGTGAGCACTGACACACTGTGGATGGTCCCTGCAAATCATCATGACTGACCTTGGCCATGGTGTATTCGACCACCTTTTTGTCTGACATATCGCTCTTGTTGCCAACGAGCAGCTTGTTAACTCCTTCCGTGGCGTAGCGATCAATTTCTTGCAACCATTGTTTGACGTTGTTGAATGAATCCATATCCGTCACATCATAAACCACACAGATACCGTGTGCACCTCGGTAGTAGGAGGAGGTGATGGTTCGGAATCGTTCCTGGCCGGCCGTATCCCACTAGGAAACGTTAGATATCGTTCTGACGACGTTGATCCATTACATGTACAATTTGTAGTTTGACAGTCTTTCCATCAAGTTCAATTGTTCGGATTTTCTGGAACCACGTCAGCCTCCTCCATTTAATGCCCAGAGCCCGGAGGCGCCGCCTAGGACCGCAACACACGTACGAAATCGACACCGATGGTAGAGATATAGGACTCAGTGTATGTATCATCGGCAAACCGCAACAGCAGGCAAGACTTTCCAACGCCGGAGTCCCCAATAAGCAGGAGTTTGAAGAGGTAATCGTATCTGGAGTATGCGTCAACGTTTTCGATCTGGGCAACCGGATGCCGCGAAGGAGATGCAGCAGGTAGAAGGCAAGGACTCTGTGCACAATTAGAATTCTACATTCACAATTTGCGGACGATCAGCCCGGCTTTTGTCGGTGATCGTGATGTCTTACCACTCTGGATTCATGGTGGCGGTTGGGGATAGGGGGATGTCAGAATGGACACAGCAGAGGGTGATATTCGGTTGGGTCGAAATCGTCAGGCTTTAGCGAACTAAAGAGACCGGAGGGTGAAGCGAGGTGGAAGTTTGGGTCACGTCAAATTTAAAGGATCGAAGGAAATGGGGATGATGTTTTGCGGCCAAGGGTGTAGTTAGCAGGTCAAGTTGAGACAGGGAATGTAGGCGGCAAGGCCTGGACTTGCATTTGGACGGCTGCGGGTTCTGGTTGGTTGATGATGGCGGCCGAATTGATTGTGGTCACGTGATGAAGTTCGAGTCACGTGTCGAAACACTCCCTCACGCTCAACGATGGCTTTTTGTCTTCGGTCTCATGATTGATGGATATCCTTTTATGTATGCCTATTTTCTTAACGGTGGCGTCACGCATGACTCTACATTGACCCGTGACCGCTATATTGAATTTCGAACAGGCTGCAACTCAACGGCAGATGATTCGTGACCATCCCCAATGTTTTTCCCTCCTCTCAGGCATATCCGTGAGTCTTCAGCCATTCCAGCAACTGTGCCTCGTCACGCTGCTTGTAGTTGGCATTGCCGGTAATGGTATCAGAAACGATCACCAGGCTTCGACTGAATGCTCCGGTGTCTTTGTCTTTGAAGAATTCGGTGATATCATCTCTGATCGCTGTGTCTGAAAATTTGGGCAAACCCATCTTGATCCATCTGTCAATAACCACATTGGTCACGGCAAGTCTCTTCGAAACACGCTCCCACTTCGTCTTTGTAAACTCCCAGGCTACGCCTCGAGTTTCATTATTTGCTGATACCGCCACGATACCACCGTGTGCATCCTGAGGAGGAACATCTTCGGATGTCACAAACACCAGCAAGTCCCAAGCGTGATCTGGGTTTTTGGATCGACCCAGAGCGGAGATGCAAATTTCCTTGCCATCAACAGAGGTTGTCCTTTTGAACTCGGCCTTCACGGTATCATATTCTTCCTGACCACCATTTGCCACAGCCAGGTTGAAAATAACTCCACGCAGATTCTGGTGGATGGCCCTGGCATCGCCAGACTTCCAAGCGGCAAACTTCTTCTTCCCTTCGGCAATGATTCCTTCATGACCGGCTCCAGCTGCTAGACCAAGGAGGAGCTTTCTGGACTGACCGGTCAGATACTCTTCGTCCTTTGGGAACTCCCAACCAATCGCCTCCGCCGCGGGTGAGACCAATTTCAGCGTAAATTTCTTCAATGCTGCCGAGATCTCCTTGTCGGTAGCGAAGACAGCCCGGACCTTGGTCAACGAACTTGCAATTTGCGACCACACCACATAGCTTTCTTCGCCTTTAAAGCCTTCGAGGAGGGATAAAAGAGCAGCTGTAGTACCGTTCCCTGCCACTGCCAGGGCTGTCGCGTCACCCATCAGACCGATCTTGTCTTCTATCGAAAGTCGCTGCTGCGCTTCACCAAGTTTCATCAGACGCGGAGGTGGGTAACTTGTGCGATAGAAGCCACTTTGATCTGCGTTGATTTTGTAGAATCCAGTATCCACACCTCGCACCGTATCTTCTTTCATGGTCAAAGCACTATGCACCACTTTTGTGGGCGTTCCGGTTTTGAGCCCGACAGGGACCCACCAGATCGTTTCGTCTTCTTCTGGCTTGACGTCTCCTGTGGTCAAAAATCTTGATTGGCGGACGGATATTTGGCCAGGTTCCTCAGCAACAGTCACCACCGGGAAACCGATTTTGCGAATCCAGGGCTCCATAAATGCCTGAACATCCTGACCTGATGCCGCACTGAGAGCAGCCCAGAGATCATTCGTTCGCGCGTTGCCATACGCATGAATCTTGAGATAGTCACCAACGCCCTTCAAGAATATGTCCTGACCGAGGTGATTGCTCAACATTCTAATAACCGAGCTTCCCTTCAGGTAAGAAATATGATCGAAAATCTGGTCGACCTCCAAAGCATTGCGGACCGGAACTTCAATGGGATGAGACGCGCGCAGCGAGTCGAGCTCGAGAGCTGATTGCACAGCTTCAGCCTGGATGCACGTCAACAAAGGATCAATGGAAGAATACCTCTCGACCTTCTACGCACCACAAACTGACTCCACACTTTCCATTCGGGGTGCAGATGGTCGACGGCAAGCCAGCCAACCCAGGTGGCAAATCCTTCATTCAACCAGAGCTCGTTCCACCAGTCCATAGTGACCAGATTACCGAACCACTGATGTGCCAACTCATGAGCCACCACGTAGGCAACTCGGTTCTTGAATCGAGCATCCGATTTTTCTTCGTCGAAAAGCACCGCCGTCGTTCGATAAGTAACCAATCCCCAATTCTCCATGGCGCCCATGGCAAACTCGTGGACAGCCAATAGATCAGACTTGGGCAGAGGATACTCAATTCCAAAGACGTCGGAGAAGTAATCTAGGGTTTGGTGGGCATGTTCCAAAGCAAAGAGGCCCTGATCTTTCAGACCGCGAGTAGTGTAAACCCTGACGGGTATGTTTTTGCCATTGTACTTGCGATCGGTAAACCCTTCAACGTACTCGAAGTCACCAATGGCCCAAGCAGCGAGATAAGTACTCATGGCCGGAGTCTTCTCAAATGCCACTTTCTTGAGCCCGTCTTTATTCCCTGGGGTCACACCTTTTACTGGCATGTTGCTCAGAGCAACAAGACTTTCAGGAATCTCCACCTCGAACTCAAATGATGCTTTCAGGTTTGGCTCGTCGAAACAAGGGAACGCTCTTCTCGCTTCACAGGCCTCAAACTGTGTGCTGAACATGTAGTGGTACTCGCCGTCTGTCGGTGTGTTCGCATCGGGAGTAATGGCCGGCTTATACTTCGACCGATAAAAGCCCGCCATAGCATTATTCATAATACCTTGGTATGTGATAGCAATCACGACATCTCCCGAGGGGATCGTATTCGAAAACTTGATCGTGGCTCGCTCGTTGGTCTTGTCGTAAGAAACATCGGCCATTGAAGTAACAGGAGCTGTGTGTGTCTTAGCAGAGAAGACACCAAGATGCTCGAGAACAACCCACATGCGCCATCTTTGCTCAGAACTTCTGCACCTTTGATGTCCAGCTCTTTCGCATTGATCACGAGCTCATTGGTTTCGTCTTTGACCTTCGACTCAATCTTGACCAGCCCGTCATAGCTCCAACATCCTCCGAACTCGAGGTTGAAAAGAGACAAGCCATAATTGAGAGGTTTAATGGTGTCGGGCAGGATATCTCGGTCGGTGGGAGGCGCCATGTTTCGTCTAGCTTCTGTCGAACAAAGACGGGGTTGAGTGACTCTGGGTTTGATGTTCCTCAATTGAATCGATCTGGCGACGACGTGGGTACACAAGGAAAACGTGCCCAAGGTTCGCCTGGTGTGAGAGAAAGCAGGTCCAGCCTTTATTGTAGAAGAGTAGCTGAAGATTGAAGCAGACAATCGGAACTCCAGCATCTAACTGATCGTTTGTGCGTACTTGGACCCCTCGGCAGAGAACAACCTGCTCAATACAAGACAAAAGACGGAGATAGCCTCTCGATCGCAGTTTCGTGCTCATGAAAATTGGCGGGGGCATGACTGTCCCACTCTGCGATCACCCAGCGGTTAGACACGGGACATGGTGAGAGCTTCATCGGTGCATCTCCAACTGCGCCCCAAATTGTAGCCTCCAGACGACATCCATCCAAGCATTCTGCACGAGACAACACCACTTCGCTTCTCTACCTTTCCTTCGTGTCCGCACGTGTTCTTCCCAGGTGATGCCGGCATCAGGGGACGAATATGTCGCCGACGGATCTGACGATGACCTCCCCCGAGCCTCTGGCCGCTCCCAGGCTCGTAGGGCAAATGCCCGCGAATCTGCCCAAAATTTTGAGGTGACCAGGACATGGGATTTACTTACTGAAAGCGCTGACGGGACTATCACGAGAGCGGTGGAAGGGCTGCTGGAGGCAGGGAAGAGGAAAAGGTATGTTGGATCCAAGAGATGTCACAAGAAATTCCAATTGAAAAGATGCCTCCTAAAAAGGAAAAAAAACGTCTTGCATTCCTATTCTGACACGGATCCAAAATGCAGACTTCTCAAAGACACAACTCCCCTCCAGCGTGGAATCATCCGCCATCTCATCCTCATTCTGGACATGTCACTGTCCATGATGGAGAAGGACCTCCGACCGACTCGCTACCTCCTGACCTTGCGCTACACAGAGTCGTTCATACGAGAATTCTTTGAGCAGAACCCCATCTCTCAGCTGGGTATCGTGGGCATGCGTGACGGGATCGCCATCCGCGTAAGTGACATGTCTGGTAATCCCAACGTCCACCTATCCGCGATCCAGCGAATTCGCAAAGAAGAACCAAAAGGGAACCCGTCTATTGAAAATGCCTTGGAGATGGCTCGTGCGGCTCTCTTCCACGCACCGAGCCACGGCACACGTGAGATCCTTTTGATCTTTGGGGCTCTTCACACCTCCGACCCGGGTGACATACACCGGACCATTGACAGCCTGGTAGCGGACAAGATTCGGGCCACGGTCATTGGGCTCGCGGCGCAGGTCGCCGTTTGCGCCGAGCTGGTCTCGAAAACCAACAACGGCGATCTATCAGGCTACGGTGTCGTGCTTCACGAACAACATTTCCGGGAATTGTTCATGTCAGTCACCACACCTCCGGTCACCAACGACTCGACGAAGTCTGCCAGTTCCCTTCTGATGATGGGCTTCCCTTCGCGAACCGTTGAAGACCGCCCATCACTCTGCGCATGCCACACGAAACCCTCGCGCGACGGATATCTGTGTTCGCGATGCAGTGCGAAGGTGTGCAGCCTCCCGAGCGAATGTCCCGTGTGTGGGCTCACTCTGATCCTTTCGACTCATCTCGCGCGAAGCTATCACCATCTATTTCCGCTAGTCAATTGGCTCGAAGTTCCCTGGTCGCAGGCGAGCCGCAGTACCACGTGTTTTGCGTGCTTGAAACCTTTCCCCGTCGCGCCACCAAGAGAGCAAGTGGCCACTGGTTCTTCCAAGGCGACTGGAAACGTCATTAGAACTACAACGAGCAGCAGATACGAATGTCCTGTCTGCCATCACCATTTTTGCATTGACTGTGACCTATTTGCCCACGAGGTTGTACATAATTGTCCCGGATGCCAAAGCTCGCGGATGCAGACGAGTTTGATGGGTGAGACCGAAGTTATACGCGACGTCAATACAGATGGGGAGCTCAGGGTTGAACGGTCCCAGAATGGAGCGGGTGTTTGAGAATGGAGATCAAATGAATGTCGACGGATAACCTGTGGATGGATTCAGGTTCCAACCCGTGTAGATGGATGGACCCAGAGCAGTCGGACCCGAATTCTCCCTCATAGCTGTTTCAGGAGTGACGCCTTGCTTGCTTCCAAGAGAGATGAACGTAATGAACGCAGAAGAAATGAAATGATACCCCCTCTACGAAACTTTCGCCCAAGAGATTTGCTTTTTGACCACTGTGTCTGTATGCGCGTACCTAGAGGCTCCAGATATCATTATCATGAAAAAATTGCTCCTCAATATTTGTGACGTCCATTTCTCGTGAAAGTCAATCCACATTATCCATGCTGTTTGTTCTGCTTTGGACCCTCGTAGTAACTATGAAGGGTGTACGTTTCATATTATTGAGTGGACATAGACGTTAAATAGAATTATTATTATTGAGTGGACAACTACTGGCTCCAGTCGTGAATCGTTACATCCATCGGGTCAATTGCTCTGGGAGTATCGATAATGGAGATGAAGTAATTGCCTATGTCTTCTCCCAGGAGAATACGGTCAACGTGATCTGATATGTCTGAGATCGCGGCTACGATGTCCGCGTACATTACACGGATACAAAAATCTTCAAGTTTCCCAATCCTGTTTGATATACTAATGCCTCTCATAATCAATTTCCTTGACCCAAACTACTGGGAATCGTGGTGAGTTCTTGTCTTTCTGTTTTCAACATTAGTAACAGCAGATGCGCTCAGCTCCAAGCTGGAAAAGGGTTTGTTTGCTTTCTTGAGCGCAGCCCTGAGAAATCTCGTTCAGGAAATTGCCAACTTCAAAAAATTTCATATCTGCTTTCATAGTGCACCTCTCACTTTGATGTGTGGAAGATCGCCGGTGGCTATGGCTCGCTTTAAGCTGTCCCCCTTTGCGAATTTTGCAGTTAGAAAATCTATCAGGCTGTATGACGAGGATGATAGGCCAGCTCTGAATAACGCTGCACACTCAATGACGATGTCGATTGTCAGACTCGCCTCCTGGCCCGGCGTGCCTTCCCACCCCTCGAGCTCCCTGAAAAGTGTTCTCAATTGGGCAAATTCTGCTGGACAGTCTGCCGTAGAGACGTCTCCACCGCCCCTAGGATGAGAGACATCTTCACAATTTGATCCTGCTTGCTTTGGCAAAGAGGCTTTGGCCCCATCACCTCAACGTCACAGAATGCCTGCAAAATGGTTCACCCTAACTGGAACAAGGCCACGAAGCAAAAGCATATTGAAACCCCCGAAATTGCGCTAGCTTGGATTTCGTCCGATTCGGACGGATTCTGTTCCCATTTGGAGACCGATGTATGTAAGTCCAAGCGAAACTCATATCAAAATGTCTTTCTTTGTTCCTGCTGATTGTGTGCAAGCAGCCGCGAATACCTGGAGGGTTGGTAGCCCATTCTGATTTTCGGAAGGGTCTCTTCCTTTCAAACAGAAATATTACCGTTTCTTGGGGGTTTGATTGCCAATCCGTAATAGGACAACAGGATCAGAGAGAAGGAGAGAAACAGAAAGAACAAACTTGAATGGAACGGTGGAAGGGACGCAGTCAATTTGCCAATGGGAGTGGAGCTTGGCGCGCTGCCAGCCTGGCTTTCATCTTCGCTCACCCCCCTGGTCCAATTCCCACCATCCATCCACCCATGTCTTGGGTCCAGTCTCCCGGATCTCCCTCTCCAGAATGTAATCAGCTCCCTCGACCCTCCGATTCGTCTACGTCCCCGGCGCTTTACAATTCTACAGCACTTCGCAACCCCAAACACCAATTTCCAAGGTCCTCAACGCGTAAATTCATCAACACTCTGACACAAAACAACATACTCCAGGATACCATCTTCTCAACTTACAGGATTCTGTTATTGTTGGGTGCCTGACCTCCTATCGCGACCTAGAAATCATCTCCTTGCGGCCCATCAGCGGTTTTAGGTGGGAAACGGACCATGGGGTTTGAAGACCGTTGCGAACAGCGCGTCGGGTTCATCTGCCCAAGATGCTGAATTTCGACTACAACTTCACCAGTTCACGTGCAGGCAGGAGATTTTCCCGGTATCTGATAGGAGACTTCACTTTCGCTCTTGAACAAAGCCGTTCTCGCCAAAAGCCCTTTCTCCAGAGGAACATTACGCGTGTTTTGGCCTATCATCAAAAACGCCGTGAGCGCAACTTCACGCCCAGCATCTTGAGCAAAAAATCGCCCTCGAAGTCCCGAGAATCAGACGATTCTCCAGGAGGAATACCGTCGGAGGAATCTAGCATCAACATTGTGGCCCCTGTCGTCGCATCAAACGGGTCGGAGACTTCTCCCAACCCTGAGGCTCTTTGGAGCCAAGATCGTCAACCACCGACAAATATCGCTATGGGGTCGAAATCACAGCTTTCTCTGCAAAACGCGGGGGAAAATGAGAGAAATACGCGTCGAAGCATTCGAAGCCTCTTAGACAAAGCCTACGAACAACCCGACGCCGAGCTCACCTTAGATCTTAGCAATATCCGAAAAAAGCTCAACTTCAAAACCAACTTTCTCGACGAAAGCGAAAGACCTGCCAAACGTCGCAAACGCGATTCTGTCCGGTGCCAGTGTCATTTGACCATATGGGACAACCGTGATGGCTGCGCTGCCATACCATTGACCACAAAATCCGCGTACTGTCGGGTAACTGCCACAGAGACCGTGTCCGATGGCTACTTTGTCGACGTAGAACTAGACAAGCCTTTTCTTGTCAGAGCAGCCGAACTCAAGGTTTCCATCGATACCAAACAAGGGTCAATTTTGGGGATCATCGACAAATACTTCCTCGAAATCAAAATCATTCCTTGCAAAGCCGACAGCCCCTGGCCGCCGATGCCAATCTTGGGTAAAAGTGACGGTGACCATTTTGCGCGTGATATCAGAAAGACTGGTTCAGAAGAGTTGCAGGGAGCTGTTGTCGCAAGATACACGCACTTGCCACAAGCTCCGGAATCGGATGTCCCACTCAGTATCTTCTTCCTTTACGAAGGGCGAACGTACAGAACCAAATACGGCCTTCAAGTGATATCAACGTGGCGGAAAGGAAGTTCTGGCTCAAAGCCCGTCAAGACGGAGAAAACCGGCCTGGAATTGGACTCTTTTTGGGCCGAGAAGCCAAATGGCATCAACCTCCCCAATGGAATGCACAAAGAATCGAATCTCTCGAAATTGGTTCAGCCAAGACCACCAGAAGTCTGCTACAACTTCTGTTCTACGATTTCAACACAAGCTGATCAAGATTTCCGGGTCGCGACTGTTAAGGGATATCGATGCCCGTTGTGTGCAATATGGAAGTCTTCCAGGTTAAACAATTTACAGTTCCACCTCTCAACAATGCACTCCAAATACAGGTTTTCTGTACAAAAACCTCGACGAGACCCGTCGAGCAACGAATTGACACACATTCAAATCAAAGTGGACCTGGCCGCGCCAGTCAGAAAGGAAGAAGATACCAAGTCTTTCGAGTGGCAAGCTCCAGAAAAACCATTCGATCTTCCCGCTTATGTCGAGGGCGACCACAGCTGGCTAGGCGTGTCATCTTACAAGAAGAGCCCCCTCAACGAACCCGTACCGAATACCGGTGTAAAGAGACCGGTCTCAGGGTTTCTCCCGGCCAAAGATGTACCCGATTTTCGGAAACCGCAACGCAAGAAATTCCGAGCGATTACATTGGAAACCAAATATGCAGAAGCCGAGCCTGTATATACGTCCATTAGCCACCGTCCAGTCTCTCCCAGCGAAGAGTCACGTAGCGAGACAGATGACGAGATTGACAACGAATGGCAAATTCAATTGCACATGGAGCGGCTCGATCTTATAGGGACACGAGAAGGTTGGAATGATTACGAACGGGAGCTTCGAAAGCGCTGGGATCGACATCGCATGGAGGAGCAGCTGGAACATTCCCGATATCTTTCAAACAGCTTGATTCGATTCGTACGAAAGAATCGAAGCTGGTTGAAGGATGGCGACGATCAGTTGCTTTTAGTGTTCTTCGAATTCCTAGAACAACTCAAGGAACGTGGTGTCATTGACGACAATGTGGTGTGCGATGTCAATGAGTTGATATTTCAAAATGCTCCAGCTGCGAGTCCGACGCCAAAGCCAGCCGAGATCAACGGCGCGCTCGCGCCTAGGAAAGAGGGTGTACGGACGAGAAGTCAGACGCGCAGTCCATATCCGAACGAATTAAATGGAATCCGGTCGAAGAGTAAGACTCCTCAGCCTAGAACTCCCAAAACGACGGCACCACCTCCAAACTCACTCAAGGCCGGCGCGTTCGTTTGTGGAATCTGCTCGCAGCCCATCAAACATATGATCAAGGATGTGATTTGGTGTAAGGATCCGGAGTGTAAGACACCCAGGACCATGTATCATCGCCAATGCGCTCAGAGCCATCGAGGAACCAAGTGTCAAGGGCGGGATAAAAATACCAGCAAGCCCACAATTGTTGAGATGGGACATGATCCATGCATGGACCTAAGATGGGTGATGGGAAGAAGTAGTGGCAGTGGTAGTCCGGCCCGACCGATTCATGACAACACGGAAGCAGCTGCGGAATCTACGGGGGAATTTGATGCTTCGAATTGGAGTTGTCGCGCGTGCATTGCAAGGCAGAATAAGGCTATCAAGACCAGGGATCTTGCCACGACTTCGGCCATGCCCATGTCTAGCCCACGGTGACTGCGACAGCTACCACATGAAAGGAAGCAGGCGAATCATTGTTTGCTGGGATGGGGGCTGAAGCTTCAAGAAGTTGACACGGAGAGAACGAAGGAGATAGCAGAGCGAAAGAGACCAAAGTAAGGGGAAAGATCAGAGAAGCGTTGAGAATTTTCCAAAGATCGCTTGGACTCTGGTCGCATAGCAAGAAGTGCCAAACTGAGAACACAAATACCAATTGCTATGTACTTATCATGTCTCGTTCGCCCTGATGAAGCACGTTGGTGAAACGGCAGTTCCTGCTCCAAATTTGAAGTGTACTGAAAGCATCTGCCTTACACCTCCCCTGATAAATTACACCGAAGCATTCATCTCCGTGTCAATATCACAGCCTCGTTTGCAATTTTACTGTGACAACAGACACACCATCGTCCCGCATCTACTACCAATAGCATCTACATGTCCGAGAATGAGAAAATCAAATTACTCAGTCCACTTTACTTGGGTATCCGGCAGGTCGTCTCTCACATTGAAAGAGTATACCAAGAGAAATCAACCTGACAGTCACGGTCCACTCCAAGGCAGGTCGTGGTTCAGGAGATATTCTTACATGCTGTAGAGTGCCTTTTCGAGTTCCTCTGTTTTCTTCCTTCTCTGTCGCTACATTTTGTTCATTTTTATATACAATCCATAACGACAATATAGAAAAGGGGGATTCGATCTTCAGATAATCGACGGGCACATCAAGGTGAAGTTTCAATAGAGCAGAGCGAAAAATAAAAAGAATGAAGAGCGCTACTAGATCCTGATTCTTTGATCAAATCAGATGGATGGTCCAAGTCAGAAGTGCGCGCAGTAAAGCCAGGAGAGCGATGAGGCTCCCCTTCTGAGTAAAGGAACGGAACTACAACGCGTTCAGACTGGCTCTTTCAGAGCAGGACCTTGTAGGAGTCCAAGGCGAATTGATTTACGGTATTCCAGCTGTCCCCACTACACTCGAAAAGGGGATGTGAAACCTGATTGGCTCAGGTTTCTGGTCCGTATAGTAATTGTGGGTTAGATCCACAAGTTTGCCATACATGGCCTGATGTGGCCTGACCTACCTACTGGGGGCCTACCGAGGACAGCTTGGCGTGATTTGATTTGATTTGATCTAATACAAACCCATCCCCGGCCTGAAATTCATTTTAATTCGTTGAATTTTCGCAAGACACTGAGTATGATTTGAGAATTGGCATGTATATGCTTCGGGAGGCACCAAACATAGAAGAGCATGATATCGAGGTAAGATGGGTTAGGAAAAGATGAGGAAAGAGAGGAACAGGGAAGAAACATGGATTCGAAAGCAGAAGCTTTGCGTTCCTGTCTTTATGAAATAACCGTCGAAGGAACAAGTAGACAAGGCTCGCTTGCAATCCCAACTACGCTGCCATGTAGGCCGGTTTTTTTTGTTCGCTGGCGTGACATCCGAGTCTTGTTCGCCTGAAATGCTGGAATTTGGCCCCGGAACACCATTTCTGTGTTTGCGCCGACGGATTTCGGTCGTGTTGCGGTAGAATGTGACATTGATATTGAGTTGACGAGTCGATGGTATCAGGATGAGGGAAAAGGGTAGTCGATGTCGAGAACCATGTATCCAGTTTCAGAAACCCTCCAAAATAAAGACGATCCCACCCCATTCCAACGCCAATTGTGTAGACATGACCTTGGGTCCATGCGACTGTGGGATCGCATCATCTCAACCCTTCATCTCCTCGTCATCATCCTCGGCCTCGAAATCCTCGTCGTCATCGTCATCATCGTCATCCAAGTCATCACCCGCATCTTTTGATTTCTGCTCTGCCTCGGCCCAGTCGATCTGCTTGCGGCGGGTGCGACCTTGGACGATGTTGTTGGGGTCGATTTCTTCCATATCTTCGTCGTCTAATGAGAGTTAGAT
The DNA here is from genome assembly GCF_000835555.1 of Rhinocladiella mackenziei CBS 650.93. Taxonomy (NCBI): domain Eukaryota; kingdom Fungi; phylum Ascomycota; class Eurotiomycetes; order Chaetothyriales; family Herpotrichiellaceae; genus Rhinocladiella; species Rhinocladiella mackenziei. The sequence continues at coordinate 42,040 of NW_013550604.1, forward strand.
TGGTAAGAATTGGCGGGGCTAGGAAGAGCGCATGCGTGGTTTAGCGTGTGCGAGTCGGGTCGATGACGGGTGAGAGTGGGAAAATGTACCTTCTTCCTCTGGCTCGAGTGGCTGTGGCAAATTAGACATCAGTATGGCCCATTACAAACAAATATTTGGGTTCTGAATGTACCTCCTCAGCGACACTCTCATCTTCAGATTCGTCATCTTCCTCTATCATGTCTGGCTGCTCAACAGCCTTGCCCTTGCCTTTTCCTGTGTCGGCCATCTCGGTGCTGTTTTGAGACATCGCTTCTCCGTTCGCTGACATTTTTGTAGGCAGAAGAAGCAGGGGGAACCGCGACGTCCTGAATGAGGTGACCTTCAAGTTGGCGATCCGTTGTGGTTGTCGTTGGCAGGAGCAGCCGGTCAAGAGGCTTGAAATCTGAAATCGCGTCGCGACTGTGCCAAGACCGTTAAAACGCTAACCAAATAAGGAGATTCATTTATCACGTGATGAGATCCGATCTCAGAGTTCGTCCTCTGCGATACCAGTGCAACATCGTGAAGCCCGTGTCGAGGTGCCACAAAGTCGAGCATGGTCTGGAACGATGGATGTCCCGGTCGCGGCAAATATCCTTGGGGTGACAGGAGCAATTTGCTGGTCTGTTCAGGTGAGATGTTTCGTACAGATCTAAAGCATCGAGCTCATGAGAAAACTTTCCTCCTTCAGCTGATTCCACAAATCATCATCAATTACCGTCGGCATGACACAACGGGCTTGCAGCCTACCATGATGCTACTATGGGCCTGCGCCGGTATCCCATTAGGGGTATACAACATTGTGGAAAATTTCAACATTGCGTTACGAATCCAGCCGCAGATCTTGACCTGCTTGAGCCTACTCACCTGGATCCAATGCAAATACTACAGCAACAAATGGCCGCTGACCAAATCCCTGGCTATTGTAATTCCCGTGGCAGCTATCATGGGTGGCATTGAATGCGGGTTGGTTTTTGCATTGAGGAGAGCCAGAGATGATCATGTGGAATGGCCCATCACCTTTATGGCGATTTTGTCCGCATGTTTTCTTTCCGCCGGAGTGTTGAGGCATTACTGGGATATTTACAAAGAGAGAACCGTCCGGGGCATCTCGTTCATATTCGTGGCCATTGACGCCATGGGCGATCTGACTTCGTTGATTTCGATATTTTTCGAACCCGAGTTGGATGTCTTGGGGATGGTCATCTACGGATCAGAACTGGCTCTCTGGTTGGGCGTGTTTGCCTGCGGCGGATACTGTAAGTGGCGAGATGTCTCATGATTTTTGTGAGAGATCGTTTGCTAATTGTTTATCCAAACAGTCAATTTCCGGCCATGGCTTCGGCGACGGAGAGAAAGGCGTCCAGGTTCTAAGCGAGAGCGCGACTCAAGAGAAGGGAGCCGTTACAGCCGTAGTCGTGAAATCAACCTCAACAATGCATCAAGGTCAAGGCGATCTTCATCGTCGAGTTCTCGTACAGTGTTCCGGACTGCGTCAGCCATCACAGGTGAGGGTATAAGGGCAGGTCCTCATGAAGCCGTGAGGCTGCGGCCAGTGACGGTGGATGCCATATCCTGAAAGCTGGGCGTCTAGGTGTTGGATATGTAGAATAAGTATGTGGTACCCTGCCCACAGTACGTTCAGATTTTTTGGTTGCATAATCCATCCCACAATGTCTCGCCCTTCAAACCGTCTTTATCTTTCCTCAACTCAAACCGGATGAATGGGCAAGTAGAATGCAGTGAGAGGACAAGAGGGCGCACAGAGACCTCGATGAATTCTTACCCGTTCAGATCTAGACTCTCAAGTCTTCCAGATGACATGGGACTTCGTTTATATTCACTCAGACAACCTCTTCCACGTTGACCATCATTTTCCAGATGTAGCCTCCAAGAGAGCATGTTTTTGTAGGATGATCGCCTCAACCCGGTGTTGCGCTGGGCTCTGACTTTGCCGGCACCCTTGAGTCGCCTGGGGCTTCTGTCCCTCCATACACTATCATGGGATCTAGTTTGGCGCGTCAGAGACCCCTCCTTCCACCGTGAGCTTGTGCGCATTACCTGCTGCCCAAGCTCTGTTCCTCCGGCGGAATCTTCTTGCCTCCTTTATCCAAAGTCAGGACAGAGCCAGTCGGAGGATCTCGCATCGGCAGAAATCTCCATCAATAGCGCTACCATTTCCGTAGCCCTTTCTATGTCGCCCAACATTCTCTGCGTCATCCCACCCTGTCGGCTCCGCTTTGCCTAAACACTTCCCACTGCTCTGGGGGGCCCTCATACAACTATACGCTACTATTACCGCTCTTCCGACTGGCCGTCATCCGCTCCCGCGCGAGCGGCACCTGGGACACTCCTTTCTCAGAACAGAACCCGGCCACGGTGCCGTATGGTCCGGCCTCGGCGAGACAATAGAATACCAAGGTATGCGCCTACCATCAGATGCGAAGATGCATGCCTTTACCGTGGCGTTCTACGCGTGGCTATCGAAGAGAGGAAACATCGAGCCGAATCCAGTGAGATTAATGCCCGGGAAAGTCGAACGAGTGGCGCAGTATGGGCTTTAGCTTCTTGGGTCAGGAGGTATGGACGGATAATGTTCAGGAGGAATGGATGCGGCCCGTGAGAGTGCGGAGAAATTGCTTGCATGTCGTTGCCGTGACTGAATGCTGTCACTATTTTGAGGGAAATTTTTTTTTTTTTGGGCTTGTCTGTGTGTGCGTGTGTTAGATAGGAATTATTTAGACCTAGAGGCTCACAATAGATACATCTTTCCAGCAGTGTTTGGTAGATATCAGGCAACATATCAGGCAACGCTGGGAGTTGCTCAGCCTAATTCAGCCTCGTCCACCACTGATGGCATGGCAACGCCTAGCAACCATGACGGCAACGGGTTGATGGTTAGGGTTGGATGACGTAAATTATGCCCCTCCTAAATTTTTGGGCGACAGCGTTCAACTAGCTGTTAGCAGCCTCTAGCTATACCTATAGCTCCGGCTCAGGATCAGGTCAAACCGCGCTCACAACTACCATTAATCACTTGCGCAGCCGCATGGGCCATCCTAGTTACTATTCTCCGCAACCACTTGTAGCATGTAGACGTGCTTGGAACAGGCCAGCACAAGCTGGATATAGCAAGTGGGGGCTGGGAGCTTCTAGCTGTGTACTTGAACCTTCGATGGGCTTCGTTGACATTCCGCACGTCGCCAAGCCTACAACTTTTCGTTCACGGCGAGCCTGTGTCATTGCCTGATAAATATCCCACTCGAACTCTCACTCCTTTCTCCCAGACACAAATCAGATATTTATCAATACCATTTTTCTCGATCGAAAAGTCTTTGTCGGACTTTGACTTGGGTTTTTCTTTTATAATACTCCGTGTTTCCCTTCACAACCTCTCATCATGGCTCCAGCGATCGGTAAGTCAACCCTGCCACCGGAGGGTCAACGACGACGAGCTAACGGACCCTCAATAGGTATCGATCTAGGTACAACCTACTCATGCGTCGGCATCTTCCGAGATGACCGCATCGAGATCATTGCCAACGACCAGGGCAACCGAACCACTCCCTCCTTCGTCGCCTTTACCGACACCGAGCGTCTCATTGGTGACTCCGCGAAGAACCAAGTTGCCATGAACCCCCAGAACACCGTCTTTGACGCCAAGCGCTTGATCGGCCGGAAGTTCAATGATCCTGAAGTTCAGGCTGATATGAAACACTTCCCATTCAAGGTTGTCGACAAGGGTGGCAAGCCCGTCGTTGAAGTGGAGTTCAAGGGCGAGATAAAACAATTCACTCCCGAAGAAATCTCATCCATGGTGTTGACCAAGATGAGAGAAACCGCTGAATCGTATCTTGGAGGTACGGTCAACAACGCTGTCATCACTGTCCCTGCATACTTCAACGACTCTCAGCGTCAAGCCACCAAGGATGCCGGTCTCATTGCCGGTCTCAATGTCCTCCGTATCATCAACGAACCCACCGCGGCTGCCATTGCCTACGGTCTTGACAAGAAGGCTGAGGGTGAGCGCAACGTCTTGATCTTCGATCTTGGTGGTGGTACTTTCGATGTGTCGCTCTTGACCATTGAAGAGGGTATCTTCGAAGTCAAGTCCACTGCTGGTGATACTCACCTGGGTGGTGAGGACTTTGACAACCGCCTCGTCAACCACTTCGTCAACGAATTCAAGCGCAAGCACAAGAAGGATCTCTCCTCCAATGCTCGTGCTCTCCGACGTCTCCGAACTGCTTGCGAGCGGGCCAAGCGCACTCTTTCTTCTTCCGCTCAGACTTCCATTGAGATCGACTCGCTCTATGAGGGCATTGATTTCTACACCTCCATCACTCGTGCCCGTTTCGAAGAACTCTGCCAGGACCTCTTCCGCTCTACCATGGAGCCGGTTGAACGTGTCCTTCGCGATGCCAAGATCGACAAGTCCTCCGTCCACGAAATCGTCCTGGTCGGAGGCTCCACGCGGATCCCTCGCATCCAGAAACTCGTTTCCGATTTCTTCAATGGCAAGGAACCCAACAAGTCGATCAACCCCGATGAGGCCGTTGCCTACGGTGCTGCTGTCCAGGCAGCTATCCTCTCCGGTGACACCAGTTCCAAGTCTACCAACGAAATCTTGCTTCTCGATGTTGCGCCATTGTCTCTCGGTATCGAGACTGCCGGCGGTGTCATGACTCCTCTCATCAAGCGCAACACTACCGTCCCGACCAAGAAGTCCGAGACTTTCTCCACCTTCTCCGACAACCAGCCAGGTGTGCTCATCCAAGTCTACGAGGGTGAGCGTGCTCGTACCAAGGACAACAACTTGCTCGGCAAATTCGAACTTTCCGGTATTCCACCTGCTCCCCGTGGTGTTCCCCAGATTGAGGTCACCTTCGATGTTGATGCCAACGGTATCATGAACGTCTCCGCCGTTGAGAAGGGTACGGGCAAGTCTAACAAGATCGTCATCACCAACGACAAGGGCCGTCTGTCCAAGGAAGAGATCGAGCGCATGTTGGCTGAGGCCGAGAAGTACAAGGCCGAAGATGAGGCCGAAGCTGCTCGTATCGGTTCCAAGAACGGCCTCGAATCATACGCATATTCTCTCAAGAACACTCTCTCTGACTCCAAGGTTGATGAGAAGCTTGATGCCTCGGACAAGGAGAAACTCAAGGCCGAGATCGACAAGATCATCTCTTGGCTTGATGAGAACCAAGCCGCCACCAAGGAGGAGTACGAATCTCAACAGAAGGAACTGGAGGGAGTTGCCAACCCCATCATGATGAAGTTCTATGGTGCTGATGGTGGTGCTGGCGGCATGCCCGGCGGTATGCCCGGTGGTGGTATGCCTGGCGGTCCCGGTGGATTCCCAGGTGCTGGAGGCCACTCTGGTGGTGATGATGGCCCAACTGTCGAAGAGGTTGACTAAATGTCTTCAAAAGCATTTGATCCTATGTCAATCATACCGGCGTTGGGCGTTATCTAGGGAATGGGAAATGATACCTATTGCATGGCATAGATTCTTCGGCATCAGTTTTTGAGAAAGTCCGATAATGCGTTATGGAATGGTGATTGGTTCTCTGCGCAAAGTACAAGCAGGGAAGAAAGGTGAAAAGCCTTAGAATAACTTTCGAATGACATGTATGGTTCAATCAACCTTGTTCGAATTTTCTTCTAGTATACTTTGCTGTCGTCTCGAACATTTACCTGTTTTCGCCCAACTTTCTTCGTGACGTGACGCGCATATGGATCCTTGTAACAATTCCCAGGCCAAGTCCCGTCTATCCTGTGCCCAGGCCTAGAGCCTTGCAAGTGGACCTAGATATTCGATTTTACATACAACGCGGAAGCACATGTGGTCGATCTACCGCCTCGATTGAACCGGTTGACGACGCTTTGCTGTGTATCCGTCAAGGGCGAGCGGCTTCAAAGTTTATTCTTTTTTGGGGGGGGGGGGGGGGGGGAGGGGAAGTTGGAAGAAAAGATGAATAAGACAGAGGATTTCCGGAACCCTGGCGAAGGTAGGCAGTGACTGTTCGTCTTTCAGCAAAAAGTCTTTACTCGACGTGCTTGTCAACATTGGTAAAATCATCTGGTGCTCTTTGTTCCTTTCTATCGTTAGTGCTCCGGACTCCTTCAAATTCTATTGTCTTCAACATCCTGCCTTTCACTCTGGTGGCTTTCCTTTCTGGTTCAATAAACTATGCACACGACAGGAATTGATATACGCCTCACGAGTTCGGGAATTTGTTTTAACGCATTTGAGGCCGTGGCTTGATATCGCTGATTCATGCTGACTTGGAACCCTTTGTTCAGCTCGTCGTGCAGAATTCGTTCGAAGAGGCGAGTTACACGCCGCATGATATTGAAATATTTATCCAAGCTCCCATGCAAGCTGGACGAGAGCTTGAAAAGCTGAGATATTTGGCCATTAGTGGCTTTGCAGGTTTCCTGTACACTGGATTTACACAGTTTGAGCACGTACCTTCAGCATGTATAATGGCTGCATTCCTGCTCGGTTTCCCGGCCCAAACTCAACGATGGTAAGACGATCAGCATCCTCAGCTTTTCGCGGCGAGAATTTCAAATATTTCCAGATCGCCACGGATGGCAACAGATGTCAAAGACCATCTTAACGCTGTATGGGTGGATGGTCCTGGGTATGGCCCCCCACGAAACTACCCAAGTGCCGCCTTGGGAGAGCTCCTTGACGATGCTATAAGATAGAAACCAATTTTAATCACTCCGTGCCATCACCTGCAATTGCCTCGCTTTTCAACGACTCCAGAATCCGCTCTCTCACATGGTGGGCCACCAATCAAGTGAGCTTTCTCCTCCGGCCATCATGGGTTCGCCCTATAACATCAAGTTGGAGCTTCGAGGTACTGGCTAACAGCACGCTCTTACCAAAGCACTGGGCATTGGTCCGACATTATTAATCGTCAACCGGTAGGGTTTGGCCTGGTGGTGGTTCCGAACAAGATATCCACCAAACCTGCGGTTGGGCCTTGTATCGGCCTCACAAAAGTGGATGTAGGTCAACCCAGGACGTACTGGCACAAGACGCTCTTTCACGGGCTGATATTGGCTAGAGCTCATGAGGGCCTTCAACAGGAACAGTCCAAGCCTTCTCAATGAATGGTTGTATTATTGATGACTGGGAAGTTATCGGTGCGTGGATTCCGACCCCATTCGCTCCGTTAGGATACCTCTGTGGGGGAAATGGTCAGGAGATACATCAGAAATGCTCGCCGGGACCTAACCTAGGACGAAAGTCTGTTGGTTGGCATAGGAGTATCCACATAGCAATCTATTTCGCCGGATTTCGCACCCTCGATAAAATTCTTAATGAGTGCAAATGGCTTCAGGACAACTTTCGAAAAACGAAAAGAATCAGGCTGAAAGGTAAATACTACAATGCAGCCAATCGGATACAAATGTTTGCCCTGACAAGGCTGAACGTTCACTCAAATGAAACAAGTTCCCAGATTCAAGATGCGCAAATACATTAAACGAGTTCTCGTGACTGGTGAATCGTGGATTGTTATATAGCTATCGCTATTGCTGCCAATTGCAACTGCAACTCTAACTGTGAGGCTGAGGCCAGGCTGTCTAATGTGTCGTCGTACGGAGTCTAGGGTACGAGTATCTAGGCAATCTGTAAGAGAAGACACGGGTCCTCCTGGTATCAAACGTTTGAGGGAATCGGATCTCATGTCACCATCGCCGTTAAGCCGTTGAAGGGGAAATGTCAAAGCCCAGCCGTGGACAAATGCTCAACGCCCGGTCATACGGCGCAATGTTGATGTGAGGCAATGGTCATGCGCGCCGGTGTAAGTTAGATCCAAATTCGACAGGTCTAATCTTGAATCAATCCGCCGTTTACCAGCAACTTTGACCGTCTTCCGGACGCCATCTTCCCACGGTATCGACTCGAACGCTTCCAAGTTTTTCCATTTCCGTCACATTGATAATGCCTCTTCCGTCAAAGATCCATTTTGGTTCCTTCATGCTGTAGACGATACGCGCCCATTCCACGGGTTCGATGGAAATCGGTCCTTGAGAATTCGATTTGCAGTCGGGACAGTCCGTCACACAGGCAGGTGCAGCAGACAGTTCGTAGGAGGAGAATCTGACAAGGAAATCTTCATCTTCTGATTTGTGGAGCTTTGTGGAGTCGTCGGGTTGAGAATCTGATCCGGCTTCGCCAGCATGTCTCAGCTTGGCCATCGAGGTGATCTGATCGTTGGAGCTTCCATTTCGTTGTCTTGGAGCGGAATTTCGGAATTGGTCACAGTCGGTGATGACCAGGACGGCATTGGCTTCAGAGCAAGCTTGATAGGGATCGGCGTAGATTTTTACCAAGCTGGTATCGCCAACAGAACCCGCTGTTGACGAGCGGAGAGAATGAATCTCGCGTCGGATGTCTTCCTCCACACAGTACGGGTCAAAAATGGCGATTTCGGAGGGCTGTTCATCGAGCAATGATCTGATGACATCCACCGCCGGAGATTCTCGAGCGTCACTGGTATTCTTTTTGAATGCAAATCCGAGCAATGCAATTTTCCGGGCGACCAAATTTTCATTGAACCGTTTCAGAACTTTTCCGGCAAATCGACGGCGTTGCATCTCGTTGATGGAATTAACCTGACCCCAGTAATGGGCTACTTCATCTAGCCCCAGAGACTCTGCGAGATATGTCAAACTCGCGATATCTTTTCTGAAGCAAGAACCGCCAAATCCAAGACCGGCTTTCAAGAACTGGGGACCTATCCGAGCGTCCAGGCCCACTGATTTGGCAACCTCCTCGACACTAGCACCGGTCGACTCACAGATGGCACTGATAGAATTGATGCTGCTGATCCTCTGAGCCAACATGGCATTTGCCACGAGTTTGGAGAGTTCTGATGACCAAGCATTGATTTGGAGGATTTGGGAAGGAGCGATCCACGAAGCATAGAGGCTGGTAAGAGCATCGGCCGCAAGACGACCTGAAGGCGTTCCCGAAGAGCCAATAATCACCCGATCTGGCTCCATGAGGTTCTTGATGGCCGAGCCTTCGGACAAGAACTCCGGATTTGAAAGAACCTCGAAGGGTACACCGGGTCGCAGGACATCGAGCTGTATACAAAGGTCAGACCCCGTCAATCCCAAACCACTTGGACTGGTAGCCATACTGTTTTTCGGATGCGCTGTGCTGTTCCACAAGGCACCGTACTCTTCTCCACAATGATCGTGCCGGGTTTGGCAAATAGAGCAACGTCCTTGACGGCACCATCCAGAGCGGTCATATTGGTTGCTCGACCCGCACCCACTCCCGAGGTCTTGGTGGGGGTATTGACCGCCAGGAAAATCATGTCTGCCTTGGAGATGCTGGCTGGAGTGTCGGAGGTGAAGAACAGGTTCGGATCACGTCTGGAGACCGCATCTTCTCCCTGGGCGACGGGTGAGGCTGGCGTTTGATCCCTCCGTCTCGTGTTGACCGCTCCGTCTCTTGTCAACCGAACAATACTGTTCAGACCGGGCTCATGAATGGGGAGGTGAGCCGAGTTCCACCTCTCAATCCGACGTTGGTCTCGGTCTAGGACTTCGATGTCGATCTCGGGATTGTGCAAGGCTATCACCGCCGCAGTAGGGCCACCTGCAATCCCCCCAGATCAGTTCCAACCTCCTCCATCGTCCCGTCTAGGATGCAGATTACACATACCTACATAGCCGGCACCAATCACGCAGATTTTCTTGACACGGATGGACTCGGACACACCGAAAGCGCTTTCAGAGGTGACGGATGGGGTATCAACGCGTGATTCGGGGACTTGGAGTCGGCCAGCTCGCGGCTTGGGGTCATCCAAGATGGAGGACAACCGAGTCGCAACCGTGTCTTTAGGATGCGCAGGAAGAAAGAGAGGACTACTGTCCGGGGTTAGGAGTCCAGTGGAATCGTTACACGAGCTACCATCAGAAGTGCCAACGAGTGAAGGCACGAAATCCATGACGGCGGGGACGAGGGGAAAAGGAAGGAATGAAAGAAATTCGCAAAGTATGAAAACAGGGCATAGTTTCAACAAGGAAGGTCAGTCCAGTAGATAAGAAGGGTGTGAGGCGCACGAGGGGCGTCAAGGCGCGAGTCAAGAGGTAGGCTCAGCAGGGCAGAGGGCGAAAGGGGAGAATTGGCTGGAAACGGGCAAATTTCAACGTGCTTGCTCACATGGTGTGTTTTAGAGGGAGGGATTGAGCGTTGAACATCATGTGCATTCAGAGCATCAGAGCACGCGCAGTCAAGGCGGCTCTGTGAGTGGCTGAGGACGAGGATGGGCTGGACGAGAAGGAGGACGAAAAGATTGAAAAGGAATCCCAAGGGAGGAGGGCGAAGATGGCAAACATATCACCAACAGGAACGCATCCACCCACGTGGTGGCCGTCAGCACATATAACGCGTTGGATTTGTCGTCGCCAAAGTTGCCACCAGTCGGCCTTTTAAGTTAGCCAGCGACGCTTGCGAGCTTCAGAGTGCCAGGCAAATGCGGTCAAGGGGTCAATAAGGTCAAACGGGTCAACAGATTAAGACCATCGGACAATTGAGGAACGAGTCACGAGTGGCTGGAAAGGTTGGAAGAGAAAGGGAGAAAGAAAAACCGTCCAAATTCGGTGAGAATGGACGGTGGCTATCTAGGCAGTAATACATCGCTACCTAGGTATATTAATCAGGCCGGACACCCTGATTTCGAGGGACGAGAAATAGGTGGTTGAATTTGCCCCCTCGTCCATTTACATACCAGCAGAGATACCTCGATTACTGCTACTGGCTATTCCTCCGGGTAGGTACCGGTGCGGCTCCCCCTCCCTCCGCAAACCCTCGACCGCCCTCTCTGTGTCCTCGCGGCGCGCCTTTGAGCACACGTGATATGGAGATAAGATAAGACGACTCGCAGCTCGGAGTTCGGAAAATCTATTCATCCAGTCGCCTTCACCCTACCCTACCATGGCGGTCGAAACCATACCACGGCAGCCAGCACCACCGCCGGCACCGTCTGACCCCAAGCCCATCGAGCCGGCGCAGCCAAACCAAGACGAGTTCCCTTCTATCCTTAAGGGTCGGCGCGTTCTCCTCGCCACCGAATCCCTAGGGCCGGTCAACGGGGTCAGTCGCACCACGCTCAGCCTCATAGAATACCTCCGTCGCAATGGCGTCCAACTCGCCGTGGTTGCTCCTCATTCCAAAGAGAGCAGACTCCGACCGAGCGGCAACGGCCTCTCTGAACTGCGTCTGCCTGGCTATCCTCTGCCCTACAACCCTGATCTGACCGTGGTCTATCCTTTCCAACTCGATGATGTGTACAAGCGCACGTTCAGTCCCGACGTCGTCTATCTGGCCAGTCCAGCTTCCACCGGCTTTCAAATGCTTTTGCAGATCCGCCAACTCCAAGAGCCTCCGGTCGTCCTCCTGAATTTTCAGACCGATCTCTCTGCGTACAGTGAGATTCTCTTTCCGGGTCCGGTTGCTCGTTTTTCTGTCTGGCTCTTGGCGGTCGTGCAGGGGTTTCTGTTTAGCCATCGCACGGTCCATACGATCTTTTATCCTTCTTCCGGAATTCGGCGCTATCTGGAAAAAGCGGGTGCCCCATCAAGCCGCATGGTCCAACTCGGTCGGGGGGTGGACACTACTCTATTTGATCCCTCCCGCCGTGATCACGCATACCGCGAGGAGCTTGCCCCCAATGGAGAGATCATTTTGGTGTGCGTATGTCGACTGGCACCTGAGAAAGGCTTCGAATTCCTGGCCCAAGTGGCCATCAAGTTGCTTGAAGAGGCCTTTCCTTTTAAGCTCCTCGTGGTGGGGGGCAATCTCAATCCGGCGGTGGAAGATGAGGTGCGTCAGCTTTTCGATCCGGTCAAAGACAACGTCGTCTTCACGGGCTTTTTGACGGGTGTGAATCTTGCCCGCGCCTACGCCTCGGGTGACGTGTTCCTGCACTGTTCCATCACGGAAACATTTGGTCTGGTGGTCCTGGAAGCCATGGCCAGTGGTCTTCCTGTCATTGCCCGTGATCAAGGAGGTCCATCGGATATTGTGCAAGACCAGCAGACGGGATACCTGGTACCTCCCCACGATCTTGATCTCTTTGCCAGCTTGGTCAAACGTTTGTCCGTCAATGCTGTTCTCCGTTCCGACATGGCTGCTGCCGCCCGAAAATTTACGTGCGAGACGACCTGGGAGAAGATTAACAGACGTGTTGCATGGCAGATAGCCGAGGGATTAGAAAAGCACCTTCAAAATGTCCAAGCAAAGAAGAAAAGGCGACCCATTCGCAATTGGCTTGTTGCCAGATATTACGGATTTAAGGCAGGCATTATCTCACCGATGGTGGTCAGGTTTCGACTGCACCTAGCCATCATGCTGGTCTACTTGGTTTGGATGATGGCTGCCGTGGTTTTGATACTCTATGGCAACAAGGTTTTCTCCCGCGGCTGGCATCTATTGTCGAATCTTCCTCTGGTGTTGCAGGAGTTTCACTATCGAACCTTTAAGCAAGGACTTCGAGATGCAGTTCAGAGAATGGTCGCAAACCAATGATGATATGACACCCCAAATTGCGACAACTCATCCGAAATTACGAATTTAGATATGCTGGTTTGGTTTAAGAATGGAATCACGGTGGCTTGTGTCGACGAATAGAGTTACAAAGAGACGTCAGCTGCCCAGCAAGATTGCATGGCCCATGCTCACCATACGTTTACTTTTATGATTTTGCTTAGCTGGTCTAGAGAAGAACTGCGAGGGAGTGAATTTGCGACGAGAGGAGACCATACAAACGTTGAAGGGGGCACTGAGTCTACAATCTGGATCGTTGGAGGGTTGGGGAACTTGAGGATTTGTTTTTGGTTCCCTCAACAGCCTGATTCCCATGAAGAATGCTGCCCCATTTCCCAAGATGAGGAATGACTCGGTATGATAAGCATTTCGGAGACTCTTGCCGCCTTCACAATAGTTACGATATCAACTACATACAATGCCAGATACATCCATTCACTCAACAGATTTTAGGCCTCTCATCTCCTTGACATATGAGCCAGCCAGTCAGAGTCCAAAGGCTTTACCTAGGCCAAAGTACAGACGAGCCAGTTCAATCAGCCCAGGCGGAGGATGCCGCAAGATGCTAGTGGTAGAACATTTCATTGCGAAAGGCTGGAGAACTGTGAGCTTGAGCGGCAGCTTCCGACCTCTCCCCTATTGGGCCTTCCTGACCACTCCTACCAGATGTCATGATTGAGAACCCGCACCTCTCGGTAGACGCTGGCCCAAAATGCCCTCTCAACTCGCTGTGATCTGGCGCGTCCTTTCTGCATGCGCGGCCATGTCTCGGGTCCCGAGTGTGATGGATGCCGTCTAGTTTGTTGCGAGAGTCCAAGGGAACAACAGCTCCAAAGAGAGCAAACGGCGAATAGCCACACCCTCCTCCAGCGAAAGATCTGAATCAGAATCTCAAGGTCTACCACCTACTCGATCAGCCCGTGCGAACAGGCTCATATTCCGAAGACGTCTATCGTGTCTTCTTCCGCTGACAGGATTATTTGGCCGCGATCATCGAGATGTCTCCTTGCAGCTTGTACGACCAGATTCTACGCGGAGACCCTCGTGGCACTAGGACGTGGGCCTGGGGATGAAAAGAAAGCGGACTCAGTCGAGGTCCTGGCCGCCACGATCCTTCTCTTGCGACATAAGTGTTTAACCCTGACGACTTGGACAGAGCTGGATCCGACATTCTCAAGGCTACAGACGTTGATAGGGGGAAAGGGCCGGAATATTTCAACGGCCACGGCACTCGAACGCGCGCCTTGTTCGCCTGGGCGAGATCACTGGATACTGTTCAACAGCCTTGGAGGGGGGCGACGAGAACAAACAAGAGGTCTCCGACTATATCTCGACCTGCACAGGAGTACTTCATGCCTGACGGTGTTACTCTGTGCCACGAGACCGCTGCACAGACACTAGACACTTTTGGTCGCCGGAGTGATAATTGATTCTGCGATAGAAAGTTGTGACAATAAACCATAGCAGTCCTCCTGTTGACGAAACAATCCACTGGGTGAGCTTGCTTTCTATTCGATTTCAGCCCGTTATCGTGGAACAGAATATGATCTTCCCCTTTTTGTTCGAAACGGCCCGTTGCATCTGAGACTGATTTAGTCGGGCAACCATTTTGAGCTTTCCAACCGTTGATAATCTTCAAGAAACACTTACCGATTTCTTCCACATCATTACTCAAAGACCTTTAGAAGAAACGCTTGATGATGTTTCGAATAGTGCCAAATATGGATTTACCATCCGGTCCGCCGCTCTGCCCATGCACTGCCGTGAGGTCGTGTTATTAGGGAGCTTTCATCCACACAGGCCTACCTACTATTGGACCGGTTCTTAGTATAATAATCGCGTGCATGTCCTCGGCGGGTGGCATTTTCTTCCAGTTGTTTCAGAAAGTTGGCCTCGGAACTAAGGACCTCCTTACCTGTTGAGAAAAATCAGTGGGCATCACCCTTCTTGGGTAAAGGGACATGGTAAACAAACGTGACAGGACTGAGAAACCAACAGACATCTTAATTCGGCCGTCTTGGGATTCCGATACGCTATATTGCTAAGTGCCAGCCCAGATGATGTAGAGCATCAGGATGGTGTGAGGCTCAGAGGGGAAGCTATGATCAGATTGTGGTCGAAGAATTTAGAAGTCTACCTTTGTTATATTTCCGGCTCAGGCTGCTCAAGGTCAAATTTGCCGCCTGCATGTGGTAGGGCTGGCGCTTTGGGTATCCATTGGATGCCCGAATAGCCGTATGAAATGCGAAAGTCGAGTTTGGAAATGGTTTCTTTTTTTTTTTCTGTGCGCCCGGCACTCTCCCGGGCGCGTGATGAAACGAAACTCCATCCGAAGTTCTTATCTTGTACATGATGGAGCCTGCACCAGAACTCTCAAGTCTATACTCTTGTTCCAAGCTGGTCTTGAATGAAGTAACTAGTCCCTACGACCGAGTACAGTTCAGAATGACTGCTTCCTCGAATACCTCTTCACAGCAGCCTTACTGTAAGCGAGGGTATATGCGGCTTGCGGAATATATGGCATGGGACCCTGCAATGGCAATACTTCCGCGTTTCCGCTCCTTGAACATATACAACCTGCTGCTATTGCAAGCAGAGATCTCGGAGCTCGATGAGGCTTTGACGAAAGCGGTGAAGGGGGCCGACAGCACAGATGAGCCCAGGAATGTCATCTCCACGCAGCTTAGACAAAAACTGGGCGAGTACAGTAAGTATCAGGCTCTCAAAGAAATTCGTCCACAGGAAATAATTTACCTGTTCGTCTTTCAGATCAGGCCGTTGTCAATCAGATCATCATCAACAATCAACCAAACCCTGGATGGGACAATCTTGCCGATCTTCTGAAATGGTTGAAGCACACAAGGGGCGGCAATAGCCAACTCAGAGGGCCAGGTGCAGACGTTTGGTACCCTCCTGAGATAGGTGGTCGGCCACATAACGATCATTCGGCTTTGGACGCCAGAAACTCGAGGAAAAGCATACTGGAAAAGCTTGTCTCCCGACACGGAAATCGGCTGCTCCGGAGGTTGCCAGGATCAATGATCAGTGTAAGTTGGTGGGCGTCCATCATTTCCTCCTTTGCTTCTAAAAACCACGTCAGAAGCGACCGTTCTTGCCTGAAGAAGGCTCAACCGCATGTACGATGTACAGCAATGTCGAATCCTTTGAAAAAATTGGCGACAATCTTGCCAGTTTCTCTGCTGCCATCCTAATGTTGATCCCCGTGGTGGTTTTGCATTTTCTCCGGAGCGCGAACATGAGGTTGCTTGTGATTGTAATCTTCTCTATTTGCTTTACAGCACTCCTAGTGACTACCACCAAGGCAGAACGGTCGCAAGTTATTGCAGCTTCGGCGGCGTTTGTCGCGGTGCAGGTTGTTTACGTCGGGAGTGCCTTGACCCAGTGAGCGGGAAAGAGACCCTGACTAAGGGGGTTGAAGACACGGTTTTGACATCTAGCTCTTCGAAGGGTGCTCTGTAACCTTTAATATCTCGTTCTCTTTCCCTAACTCTCTCACCCGGCGAAGATGCACCCGAACATGACGTCAATCATGTTGGTGGTGTGGACGACATGAACCAAGACAGCACCGAACCAACCAGGACACCAGCGAAGGTGACGACGGGATACCGTGACAGAACGAATGGCAACCCACGGAGCAGAGAAAGCTATTCGGTTGGCCTAGGCACCTGGTCGATTTGGACGGGACTTTGCGTGTCAAGCACGAAGAAGGCGGCGACAGGGCCATGGTTCAACCCACTACCGATTACGATGATCTGCTCAACTGGTCCAAGAGGCGTAAACTGCAGTCTTCTCTCATTGGCTTGCTGGCTGTCATCTCTGCTGATATCATGACCACTTTGTCGTCTGCGGCTCGACATAGAGGCTGACACAGGCATTCTGCTTGCAACCCTCAACCAAGGCGTTGGATGTCCGGTACCTTTTCTTTGGTTGGAGCAATAGAGATCCGGTTCGAAGTTCGCTTGCCACAGCGACAAGTAGGAACGGCTGGACACATCGCGTGCGTGACTTGCAGTCGCATGAAAAAACATCTGAAACACCCCCCTCTTATTCTCGCACTCATTCTTATCAAGTCCAAATCTTCACCTCTCGGCTAAAACATGACTTCGGATCTTCGGCTCTCACCGCAAGTCGTCGACGATTTCGTAGCTGTTGAAAAGACAGCAACAACTTTTTTGCGGGCAGGATAAGGGATAATGCAAAGGTGGAGGTGCACGATTCAAGGGATATAAAAGGCGCTCATGCCATTCGGATTTGAGTCGCGAGAGCATGCAGCAGAGCTACGCCAGAATCAGACCAGGAGCAGGGCTCTTGTCGTCCACGAGGAGGCCGCTAGCGTTAATTGGGTCCACTGGTGGACGAGGATGACAAAAAACCGACGGTGTGAAGAGGGGAGATCAGGCTGATTTTGGTGCGCAGAAGCCTCTATTGAACGTTCAAGAATGGTGACAATCAGTCGCATTTAGCACGCCGAAAGGGCTCGGCGAAATGGATAAAGCTGTTGGATCAATCATCCAGGAGTGACGGCAGGAGGCCGCGGACGAAATGGGCAGACCCCTATTCCTTGAGCCATTTCGATCATTGACCTTGGAGCTCCTTTGATATGCACACGTATCCGCTCACGCACCTGGTCAGGATGGGAATCTGGTTGCTCGAGCTCGAGCATGGCATGGCTCTCGACACTGCCTTGACTTTGCCGGAGGATAAATTGTCTCCGGCTCATGGCTTTTCCCCATACACACTTCCAATGTGCACCCATTTCGTCGGTCCAGAAATAAGAGCGCAAGATCTTCTCGAGCTGAGGCCATTTCCGTGCGACTGGGTAGAGATCCAAGACCCGATCCATGACCGTGTGTGAATCAGGCATCGGCACTACGCGTAGTGCCAATGCGCCAGCCACAGAAAGACTGGCCCAAATCAGACAGTGTTGCTCCTGAAGAGCTGAAGGCTTTGTGTGGAAGGGCAAGGTGGTGATAAATTTACGAAGTATAGGATCATAGAAAAGATTGAGTGGTGAAAGGCTTCGTAGCTGAAATAGATACGAAAGTAAACCAGAGGTTAAGTGATATTCGATGGGAACTGTGGACGTTAGGGACATGCGCCGCAATGACGATAAGAGCGTTTGGATCATTGATTGTCGACGATCCTCCCCATAATTAGGTGAGTCCGGAGACGGAGGCGTGAACATGCCATCCTGAAGACTGAGTGAGGTCAAAATGGTGGTGGCACCGGAAATTGATGACAGTACGTTGATCATTTGGACGGAGATCCGAGAGGCGAGGCACAGTTCTGAAAGGCCAGAAGGGAGCCTAGAAAGAACAAGGCATAGTTCTGGTGGAAATGGCATTTCAGGATAGGAAAGCGGCTGATCAAGTGTAAGCTCCTGAAAGGTCTCACTGAGATATCCGAGCGAGTCAGGAGGAATATCGGGTGGTTGCCCCGTCACGAAGGAACCCAGGGCCTTATATGCGGTCAAACCAAGCTTTACAAATTTCATCCAGTCCGATTCAGTTTCCCGATCCTCGTCCTCAGAGAGTGGTCCTCGGAGCTGAAGCATCTTTTCCAAGCCTTGGCAGTGCATAAGTACGCCGTGTTGGTTTCCGGTTAGATATTCGAGGGTCATGAGCATCGTGACGGTCAGCAGAGCGGCATCGTCGGTGCACTCTTTTGACTGCAGTGTGGCATTCAGTCCGGCGATGGCATTTCCCCGATGCTGGACGCAGGCGGAATCCTCAAAAATAGACCGTCCCAATGAAAGCAGGACAGAGGCTCGACACACCGCAATCATGGACTCGAAAAGAATCGCGTGTTTCAGCGCGAATGGGAGTAAGAGCGACAGGTGAGGGTTGACGGGGCCCGGAACAATAGATTTTTCCGTGTTGAAGCCTTTGCATATTGTGACAAAATAATCCATTGCGTCTTGGACGCACTCGGTGGCCTTGATGGGGAGAGTGAGAAATGGATCGACCCGGGTTCCGTTGGAAGGAAGAGACTGGATGGGTGAAGGCACCAGCGATCTGGGCTCCCTGTCAACATCCATTGTTTGGCGTTTGCGTAACTTCTTGACATCTTCATCTGAATTGTCATGCGAAGAGTTGGGAGGGTGCCACTGCACGAATGGATCCGGAGTGAAATTCTGCAATTTCTTGCTGGGGTCGTAGCTCCTCCATCGGATCCGTTTGTAGCTCTGGCTGCGGCAGCTCTGGATTCCGGCCTTGGGCGTGGATGGCAGAATTGATTTGAAAGAGGCCGACGAATCTATGACGGTCATACTCGCAGTCTGTTAAGTATGGATGGATGGATGGATTGATCGGTCGAGACAATCCTCTTTGCACCGCGTGGTCGGTGGTAGAGAAATTGCCACGAAATTTAATACCAAGAACGGCTGACTAAGAGACTGGAGAATCGGGACATCTCCTAGGAGTTCAAGGCTTGTTCTGCCCAATTGATTGTTGCATGAGCATTCACCTTGTTGGATTAGTTTTCATGGTCTCCGCTATACATTGCTGGCTGGATAATCCATGCCGTTGAATGGCTCGACGTCATTTTCATCATCTTCGTCTTCTTGCTCATCCAGGGGGTCATCACCTTCCTCCGGTTCACCATACCCTGCGGCTATATCAAGCTCTTCCAAATTCAGACTGTCCTCATTGTCAATGAAGCTGGGCCTCGTGCGCTGTTTTGTCTTGCTTAGTCTCCCTTTGCCACTCCCGCCAGCTTGTGGCAACGTGCCCGTCATCGTCCGGCACAAACTTCGATAGGCGCTCGCCCATTCGAGCTCCTTTTTTCCAGCATCCTTTGGCATGTATCCCGCTGCAGGACCACTGAGTTGCTCGTTGGATGTTTTCATTCCTAATCCATCCCATTGGTCAGGTAACTTCAAAAACCTCTCCAATGCCGCTTCGTCCATTGCTTCACCGCTGGTGAGTGCATCTGCCTTTGCTTTGAGAGCCACGCGAATCTTGGCCATTGTCCCGTTGCTGTACCAACCGAAATACCTTGTTTCACACTCATTGCGGATGTAAATGTCTGGCGTGTCCACCAGGGATTTGAGAAGGGGATCTTGCAAGTCACAGAGCTGCCAACTCTGTCCGTCGTAGGGCATCCTCTGCCTACCAGTGAAAATGTGAGATCTCCTGTCGTTACTGCGAGCCCATCTTCGTGCGAACTCCTGTCGCGCACCCGTCCTGTCTCGGTCCCGCGGTAGTAATTGAATCAGAACACTCTGGTACTTGCGATACGAGCGATCGGTTCGGGGATCTACTCCGTATCGGCACAGAGTATCCCTCCACGGGCCTGAGCGAATGGAAAATGCAAGATATGCGATAAGAGGCCGCGCCAGATAGAATGGGGCATCATCAGGAAACTGGTTCATCAGAGCTCGACGAGTCCAAATTGGCCGCTCTTCGAAAAGATCACGCATGAGTTGGTACATCTTCTGGTGACTCTCTGGGAGCTGGGACAACGGGAGACATTTTGGATTTGGTTTGACCGGCCATTCCTTATCACCGTACTGAACTTGATATGTGAAGAGTTTCGTGGGAGCCTGAGTGTTGCGCAAAGTCTGTTTTCCCGTCAAAGGATCTACCACTGCCTTGACGGCCGGGTTCTGACGGTACGTATAATTGACCGGGAGGCCTTGAGTTGAGAGTACTGGAGGCGGAACAGTCTCCGTATCTGTCAGGCCATAAGTGCGCGGAAAGTCCCACTGTTTGATTAGCGGGTATCGCTGTGGAAAGATCTTGGCCTGCAACTCATTGAGAAAGAAAGATCCTCGGGTCGAATACGCAAAATCAGGCATCGTTCGCCATGTGTGTGTCGAGTGGATGGCACCCAAGGGCTCGACGCGACAATTTTCTGGATGGTCTCTCAGCGTTTGAAGAAGGTGGCTGACATCTTTTCTCGGAGCCGCATCCGTAGAGTGCTCAATAAATGGATCATCAGAACCACGCTTTCGTTTCCTTCCAGTTCTCTTTGGCACGGTGAATTTCAGGAGAAGATTGTTAGTTTTCATGTTATAAGATACCACAGGCTTGCTTGCCGGATTCTCAGGTCGGAACCTCAGTCCTAACGGTTTATCACTATTCATCTCCAGACCCTGGGCTACTTCTCTGGAGCCGCCGATCATCCGGAGAGCTCTTCCCGGATTTTGGACTATGCATGGGTGCTCGACAGAGAGAACGGGCACGGCTGGAACAGGATACCAGGGTGCGGCAGGGGTTCCTTTCGAGGATTCAGACATGTTGAACAAGTTAACTGGTAAGAGGGTAGGTCCTTTGCCTTTTGGATATGGATTAAGTGGCCGGGAAGAATATTTCTGCGGTCCTTGGCTGATGAGAAAGGGAGGAAACTCGGGATCGACTTGTGTACCCTGGATTCTGGAGGCGGATGATGAGATCGTGAACATGATCAGAGGATCCTCTAGTTCGAAACTTGGAAAAGATTGGTAGACAAGGGCATGATTAATATTGGTCTTGGCGATTGCATCGGCGCAGGCGCTCGTACCTTGGGCCGGCTTTCGGCAACCTGGGATTTTCAAGAGTAATTATGAATTCGTCAACGAAGTAAAGGTAGTACCATTGAAATGAGGCTAGAATACGTAGGAACCACCATCCAAAACTACGGAATCATACACCAGATTGCCCGCCTCAAGGGAAAATTCTAGTCACGTGATTAAATGGCACCGAATCCTTGCCGTCTGTGGCTGAACCTCTCACACTTATTCGCGACGCAGACGCCTGATACTAGTTTGTTAGCCCCCGCTGCGCACCAATTCCATCCACCATCCAACGCAGTCAGTCACTCAATCACTCACAGATTGGATATTGTTTGTTCAATGGATGGACTGTTCATTACACCATTCACACTGAATTCACCAGGCTATATCCACCTTTCAACCGAAGGCTGTTGGTGATCGTGCCTTTCCACCGCACCCCCGACTTTCAGACACCGCACTCGAAAATCCACATCCCACCGCAGCTTGCGCGACCCTAGCTAAACCACCAGTCGACAGCCTGCCTTGTTGTCATTCAAACCTCTTATCCCATCTCCGACCCTCAACAATGAGGGAGTGACGGAAACACGCCACGACGCATTTCCATACTGCATATCCCATCCCGAAGATCAAACCCTTCCCTTCCTGACCGTCGATTCTGTGGGCCCGACCCGTATGAAATAGTTGCACACCAGCGGTACACGAGGTCACAAGGCGCGCATTGATTGCGACAAACGTTCTAATCGTTGAATGAGAGATTCCTGGGGAGCTCGGCAAGATGAAAGGCTTCAGGCAAAGAGTGGTAAGTTTCGTGTGACGCTTTGCCCTTGGTGGCGTAGACCAAAAAGCTGCTTCCCCTCCCCGGTGCCGGGCACGAACTCACTTGTGATTCTAGCACGAGCAACTGTCGAGGGCAAAGGATTCCAACAAGTCTTCCAAAAAGAAAGACCCGGCTCCCGGCACCGCGTCCCCCCTCTCTGCCTCCTCCGCAATCCTCGGGGGTGACTCCAGATCTCCCAACAGTTCCAATGCCGCCACACCGAGTTCCTCATCCACGAATGTAAATGATATACGGGGGAAGAGCACAAACAACGATGGTGGAGCGGGCACCCATGGCAACACACTACATCATGGTGTCCATGGCCCCGGCCCGGGAGCTACAGGCCAACACTTCATGTCGCAAGGCTCTGCACATGGACCAGGCGGGCCTGGGACCCCCGGCAGACAGGGCGGCCATATCCCCCCCAGTGTCATAATAAGCCCAAGCGCTCCTCACATTCCCGGACCGGGCGCGACGGAGACGATGCCTGGGGACCTTGCGCCTCCAAAAGCTGGCCAAAAATCACTCCTTTTCGATCGGCTTCAGTCTACCCCCAAAGATGTGCCTGAGGGTGTACGAACTCCGAAGAGACAGCATTCATCTCGGTTCGACGTGTCGGATCAAAGAGCCCGTGATCTCGAAAAGTTACCAGGTTTCCACGAAGTCCCCCCTAATCGAAGGCAGGAGCTTTTCATGCAGAAAATTGATCAGTGCAACATCATCTTCGATTTCAACGATCAGACAGCGGATATGAAGTCCAAAGAAATCAAGAGACTCGCCTTACACGAACTCTTGGACTATGTCGCGAATAATAGATCCGTCATAACGGAACCGATGTACCCCAAAGTCGTGGAGATGTTCAGCAAGAATTTGTTTCGACCGGTTCCTCCCCCCGTCAACCCCCAAGGGGAGGCCTTTGACCCGGAAGAGGACGAGCCGGTGCTTGAAGTGGCCTGGCCTCATATCCAAGTCGTCTACGAGTTCTTCTTGCGCTTCATCGAAAGCCAAGACTTCAACACCAACATCGCCAAAGCGTACATTGATCATCACTTCGTCCTTCAACTACTCGAGCTTTTCGACTCGGAAGATCCGAGAGAGAGAGATTTCCTCAAGACGACACTGCACCGGATCTACGGCAAATTTTTGAATCTCCGGTCATACATTCGGAGATCCATCAACAACGTCTTCTTCCAATTCACCTACGAGACGGAGAGGTTCAATGGCATCGCGGAACTTCTCGAGATTTTAGGATCCATCATCAACGGCTTTGCTCTCCCGCTAAAAGAGGAACATAAACTCTTCCTGACCCGAGTCCTCATTCCCCTCCACAAAGTCAAGAGTTTGAGCATGTACCATCCTCAGCTAGCGTACTGCATCGTCCAGTTCCTGGAAAAGGACGCGGCGTTGACCGAAGAGGTAGGAAGACTTACGACCTGCTAACCAGTGCGTGATTGCTGATCAGTGCGCAGGTCGTCCTCGGGTTGCTTCGGTATTGGCCCAAAGTCAACAGCACGAAAGAAGTCATGTTCTTGAATGAGGTGGAGGATATTTTTGAAGTCATGGATCCTCAAGAGTTCGCGAAAGTTCAGGAGCCACTCTTCAATCAGCTGGCCAAGTCGGTTGCCAGCCCCCACTTTCAGGTACGCCGGGTGTGAATGATCCGTACCGGACTCGGCTAACAGGCTATTAGGTGGCGGAACGAGCACTTTATTTCTGGAACAACGAATATTTTTGCAATCTCGTCAGTGACAACGTCGAGACAATCTTGCCGATCATGTTTGCTCCGCTCTACGAAAATTCAAAGGGACATTGGAACCGGTGTGTATCTTTTTTTTTTTAACTTTTCATCATCTTGCTGATCTGGTCTAGAACAATCCATGGCATGGTCTACAACGCAATGAAGCTATTCATGGAAATCAATCCTCAATTGTTTGACGAATGTTCCCATGATTACAACGAATTGCAAAACACGGCGGGACAGCGAGAGAAAGCACGCGAAGCCAAATGGGAGAAACTTACCGAGCAGGCGAACAGAATGAAAGCCGGACTTGCAAAACCGCCGAGCGCACCGCCCATTAAAGAAGTTCCTGAGTCAGTTACTGCACAAGACAATCAAGAGAGGCTTGATGCACTCAAATTACATGACGAATCGTCATCGTCGACCAAACCGTCATCGGTAAGTCATCTCTCTCTCACTCGTGTATGGAAAGCATTGCTAGCAAAAAATGCTTTCCTCGTCGTGTTCATCTTTTCATTGGCTAAGATGTTGTCGTATTACTATAGTGACCTTGAGTGCTGTTTCTAACATAGCTTTCGATTTCTCCAGAGGCGACGAGCGGACTCTCATGGACACACGAGATCTCGCCGGTCCAACAGTGGCTCTGACGGCAAGTCGAGAAGACATCGCGCCCATTCTGGCGGATCAGTGGATCTCCATCGAGCGGTGCCCCACATACAACGCCATGGGAGCACCACGTCACAGCGTTGATAACATTTGATCGCGTATCGCGGGAGGGAGCAGCAGGAAGTGGTCTGGTCGGTCTTCCATTAGCGTCATAAGCAAGCGTTGACCTTGAGAATTTGGTGTACTTAGGCCCGTCGGATACTTCTGAGGCTGTCAAAATGCCCCGAAGCACGGTAGAATCCGCGTTGGCTTTCCAAGGGCATTGGTTGAAAAATTAGGGTAACGAGGCTTGTGATGTTTGCCTCCGCAACGAAGATACGAGCAATGCGGCCAAAGAGCCTTCCGAAACTGAAACTGCGGTAAGCTGGACGTGAGTAATGTTCAAGTAAAAATATGAACTGGCAGCCACAGCAAACTTTCCGAATCGGGATTCTGAAAGCGGTTAGTGACTTGACGACTAGCGCGTTGGAAAGAGCGACAGGCAAGTCCCTCGATTTCTCAAAAGTCGTCTTCTCCATCTCCAATTCTTGCCCAAAGATCCATACAAAGGCCACAGGCGCTTTGAGGGCACGAGGCAGCCCGCCTGCTCTACCATTTCATTTACTTTGACATTCTTCTGGTCTTAATTTAATTTTCCTCTTCCTCACTCCGTTCGTTCTCCCATCGTTCAGTCCGCGCAACTGTAAATGGGCCATTCCGTCGTTGAGCACCTATGAAGTCGCCCACGCCTTTCGGCGCACGATTTGCTCACTCGCGGTACCGGTCTCTCGGCTACCTGGCGTAGTCTGGGGATATCTTGAGAATGTCTTCCAATATGGATGCCTCGCAGAAAATCGATCTCTACGCCGCAAGGCTCACTGATCCCAAAATTGGTCAGTAATGTCCGCGATCGGTAGCCTTTGGTACTCACCCACTGATTCTTTCCCCCCCCCTCCTTTAACAGATATGAGAACGAAGTCGAATGTTGCCACGGAACTTCGCGACTCTATCGAAAATCTTTGTACACCGGCTGCCACATACACAAAGTTCCTCTCCAAACTTTGGCCTGTGTTCAAAAAGATACTGGAGGGCAAGCCTGATTTTACGCCTACCTCCTTCGAGCATATCCTCAGAAACCAGATACTGGAGATTCTACACAGATTACAACATGCGTCGCCCGAAGTGGAACCGTATGCCTTGGAGATTGTCGAGACTTTGATGGAGTTGGTGCGGGTTGAGAATGAGGACAATGCGGTTCTCTGCTTGAAGACCATCATGGACATCGAGCGGCATCAGCCGGTTGCAACCGCATCAAAAGTCCAACCCTTCCTGGATCTTATCCAGGAGATGTTCGAAATGATGGAGCAGGTCGTACGCGATACCTTTGACTCTCCTGCGGCTCATCATCAGGCACCGTCGACCACACCCAACCCCCCCGGGCAAACCTTCCAGTCGCCTCGACCTGGTTCGCCAGCAACGACGGTGTCGGATCCCGGAAATGAGAAGAAAGAACACACACCACTCGCCACAGGCATGCAGTCCTTCAAGGTTTTGTCGGAGTGCCCCATCATCGTCGTTTCCATCTTCCAAGCGCATCGTAGCTCTGTGGCAGCCAATGTTAAGAAATTCGTGCCGTCGATCAAGGGGATCCTGCTGTTGCAGGCGAAGGCACAAGAAAAAGCACATGCAGAAGCAGCGGCCCACAAGACCATCTTCACCGGAGTGAGCAAGGATATCAGGAATCGCGCCGCCTTCGGTGATTTCATTACCGCACAGGTCAAGACCATGAGTTTTCTTGCGTACCTTCTGAGAGTATATGCGAATCAGCTGACGGATTTTTTGCCGGCTCTGCCCGGCGTGGTCGTCCGTTTACTCAAGGACTGCCCACGAGAGAAGTCGGGAGCTCGGAAGGAGCTGCTGGTAGCTATTCGTCACATTATCAACTTCAATTATCGCAAGATCTTCTTGAACAAGATCGACGAGTTGCTGGACGAGCGAATTCTCATTGGCGATGGCCTCACCGTGTACGAAACGATGCGCCCCCTGGCGTACAGCATGCTGGCCGATCTGATCCACCATGTTCGAGATTCTCTCGATCGGAACCAGATTCGACGAACGATCGAAGTCTACACGAAGAATCTCCACGACAACTTTCCAGGGACGAGTTTTCAGACAATGAGCGCCAAACTGCTTCTGAACATGGCTGAAAGCATCACCAAGTTGGAGAACAAGGAAGATGCAAGATATTTCTTGATCATGATCCTGGATGCTATTGGAGACAAGTTCGCTGCGATGAACTATCAGTACGACAATGCTGTCAAATTGAGCAAACAATACGGGGACAAGTCCACGGAGAACCAACCGGAAACTTATATGGACGACAAAGATCAGATTCCGGACTGGGACGAGGTGGACATCTTCAACGCCACTCCCATCAAAACATCGAACCCACGGGAGCGAGGCGCCGACCCAGTTAACGACAACAAGTTCTTGTTCAAAAATCTCGTCAACGGCCTCAAGAATATGTTCTATCAACTCAAAACCTGCAATCCTCCTGGACTCAATGTGGACCAGGCAAGCGCACCTTTGAACTGGGCTGAAGTCTCCTTCGGCTACAATGCTGAAGAGACCCGTGTGGTCACGAAGCTTTTCCATGAAGGTGCCCGCGTCTTTCGTTACTACAGTGCTGAAACTCCTCCACCTGACCTTCAGTATTCGTCTCCCGTGGACTTTATGGCAAGCCACTCAATGTCACAGATGACCCGGGAGGAAAAAGAACTGCTGGAGAGCTTCGGCACAGTTTTCCACTGCATCGACCCGGCCACGTTTCACGAAGTCTTTCAAGCCGAGATACCGTATTTGCACGTATTGATGTTTGAACATACAGCGTTACTCCATCTTCCTCAGTTTTTCCTGGCCAGTGAGGCGACATCACCGGCATTTGCAGGAATGGTCCTTCAGTACCTGATGAACAAGCTACCAGAAGTCGGCTCGTCTCACATTGTCCAGTCGTCAATCTTGTTGAGAATGTTCAAATTGTCCTTTATGGCGGTCACACTGTTCTCTTCGCACAACGAACAGGTTCTGCTCCCCCACATCACGAAGATAATTACGCAATGTGTACAGCTGTCTGTGACAGCAGAAAAACCGATACACTACTTCATACTTCTTCGTTCCCTGTTCAGGAGTATTGGTGGCGGACGATTCGAACTGCTCTATAAGGAGATCCTTCCTCTTCTTGAAATGCTGTTGGAGACGTTCAACCACCTCCTTCAAGGCGCACGAGATCCCCATGACCGAGACCTGTACGTCGAACTCACATTGACGGTTCCTGCCAGACTGAGTCACTTGTTACCGCACCTGAACCATTTGATGAGGCCTTTGGTGGTAGCCCTTCGGGCCGGGCCCGACCTCGTCGGTCAGGGCCTTCGAACCCTCGAATTATGTGTCGACAACCTTACCGCTGACTACTTGGATCCCATCATGGCACCAATCATGGACGATTTGATGACAGCTCTGTTCGAACATCTCAAACCGCAGCCCTATCAGCATTTCCACTCCCACACAACGATGAGAATCCTAGGCAAGCTAGGAGGCCGAAATCGAAAGTTCCTGAACCACCCACATCAGTTGGCGTTCCGACGATACACCGACGATACGCCTAGTTTTGATATCAGACTTATCGAAACAAGTCGCGACCGCGCTTTCCCGCTCGATACGGGGGTCGATTTAGCAATTCGAAAGCTCAGTGAGACGGCGAAGACGACTGCCGTGAAACCTTTGGATCTGTATTACAAACAACAGTCATTCAAGTTGATCAGCAACGAAGTGAAGCTGTTCATCGGCTATGATCACCTTCCAGACGATTTTGCAGCTCTTCTTCGACTCCAAGCGAACGACCTCCTTGCACGGCGTTTTTCAACATATGCCGATACATTGGCCGAAAACGAATGGGGGAAGTCGGTGCAGAAACGCCGTGAACAGGAAGAAAACCTAAGGAAACTGCTCAAGACATGCTTCACTGCAACGACTATCCCAGATCTGAAACCCCAAGCGGACGCCTTTATTCTGAACATATCTCGTCATTTCACCATGGTCGAACTTGGCCAGGCTCTGCATGATGCCGGCCGAAAGACGAAAGAGTTTGATGTTCATATGAACGAAGGGGCAGTCCATCTCAGTACGAGAATACTTGCTGACGTTCTTTGCGATTGTCTGGCCTCAGATAATGTTGTCATCAGAGAAGCGGCCGAAGCATCGATGGTAGCAGTCGTCGATACAGCTCGCATTATCTTCGGCAGTGAGGAAAAGGCCGCCAGACTTCCCTTCTTCTCCCATCTCACTCAGACATTCTGCCACGGATGCCGAGAAGTCGAGTGGTTCACCAAAGCTGGTGCGACCTTGGGAATCCAAATTCTGGTGACCAAGCTGGGCTTGGGCCATGCTTTCCTCAATAGTAAACAGCTCGAGATTATCAAGGCACTGTTGTTCATCATCAAAGACACGCCTCAAGAAGTCCCGGCCAGCACACGAATTACCTCGCAAGAGACACTGGAATTCATTCTCCGGCAGTGCTGCGCAGGTCAGACCCGAGAAATGATCACGAACGAGAAAAGCACCATTCATGCGCTTTCCCTTACATTCAGCGTCGAGCTCTCTCACATGAATAAACATGCACGTGAGACTGCACAGCGTGCTTTTGCGATCATGGCAGAGGTGGTAGGCGTGGAAGTCCACGAGCTCATTGCCCCTGTCAAGGAAAGACTGTTGCAACCCATATTCAATAAACCACTCCGAGCTCTGCCGTTCCTCTCGCAAACTGGATTTATTGATGCAATAACGTATTGCTTGGGCCTGGGACATGATTTTGTTCCCTTGAACGACCAACTGAATCGTCTGATGATGGAGTCCCTTGCCCTGGCAGATGCCGACTCCGAGATCCTGCATCCGAAACCCGATGAGTTCAATAATTCTCAGCTGATTATCAACCTCCGTGTGTCTTGTTTGAAGCTCTTGTCCATTGCCATGAGTTTGCCCGACTTTGCGACCGGTCCTCAAAACACAAGCCGAGCACGCATCATCACGGTGTTTTTCAAATTGCTTTATTCAAGGTCGCCAGAGATCATTGAGGCCGCCAATGCAGGTCTGAAAGAAGTTTTGGTCCAAACCGCAAAATTACCCAAGGATCTTCTTCAAAATGGCCTAAGACCTATCTTGATGAATCTGCAAGACTCGAAGCGGCTCACTGTTGCTGGACTGGAAGGACTGGCGAGGCTCTTAACCCTGTTGACCAATTATTTCAAGGTGGAGATAGGTGCACGACTCCTGGAACACATGAAAGTAATCGCAGATGACCAACTCCTCCAGAAAGTCTCGTTTGGTCTGGTTGAGCAAAACCCTCAGATGAAGATCGTCACGGCGATATTCAATATCTTCCACCTCCTGCCTCCTGCAGCTGCGAGCTTCATGGCGGATCTGGTGAACAGCGTCTTGGATTTGGAGGGAAAGTTGCGCCGCACGGTGGCCAGTCCATTTCGGCCACCTCTGATCTTGTATCTTGACAAATATCCGGCAGAAACATGGTCGTTCTTCCGGTCACGCCTGCAGGAAGAGAAGTACGGACGATTTTTCGGGCAAATCCTGGCCTCTGAGTCCAGTCGCGCTTTACGTGACACCGTGATGAAAGATACTGAAGGGCTGATCAAGGCCGCCTTCGAGGTCGAAGCGGATCAAGAAAAAAATACCGCCGCGATTAGTGGCATTTACATCGTGCATTCGATTTGCATGTTCGACTTAGCCAAGAATTGGCTACGAGAACAAGATCGGCTGCGACTTAAGGTTTTGTCGGCCGGACAAGAGCTAGAAGGTCTATTGCGAAAAGACCTTCTGCAACCTCCACAGCGACTACGGGCTGAACAGACTGGAGACCAATTAATGGACATTTTGACGCAGTATTTGGAGTCGGTGCCCGATGATCTTGACTTTATGATCGAGGTCTGTTCCTCCTCCGCGCAAGGGAGTATCAAATCCCCATTGAAATTGACCAAATACCTCTTCGACTCTGTCATCACCGACGAATCCACCGCACGCCGGTTTAGCATCATTGAGAAATGTCTCGACATTTATTGTCAGAAATCCGAGGCTCAGAAGGTGAAGACATTCCTATTACACAATGTCGTCAATCCGATTATGGCGAGGGATGTTCAAAATACTCGTCGTAAGAATAACAAGGCTGGTACTTTGGCGGACAGCAAGCTGTTCAACCTCTTCCTAGAGCGTCTGTGGAAGCCCGCAGCCCCTGAGACGAGTGATGACTCATCTCAGCCGGGAATTGACCATTCGCGCATGGAGGCACTGCAACTGTCAGCCTTGGTCCTGAAATATCACAAAGACGCTGTATCCGAGGACCGAAAGGATATCATCAAGTACTCGTGGGG
Organism: Rhinocladiella mackenziei CBS 650.93; assembly: GCF_000835555.1. Lineage (NCBI taxonomy): Eukaryota > Fungi > Ascomycota > Eurotiomycetes > Chaetothyriales > Herpotrichiellaceae > Rhinocladiella > Rhinocladiella mackenziei. The sequence goes on from NW_013550604.1 coordinate 72,799, forward strand.
ACACATCAAGCTGGAAGATGTTATTAACAAATACGCGGCCTATGTTCTCATTTGCTACTTTATTCGATCCTATGACACTCCACCGAAAATCGCCGTGCAAATCTATAATCAGTTGCTGAAAGCGCACCAAAACGAGGGCAAGGCTTTGGTCACTCAAGCTCTGGAAGTGCTGGCTCCTGTTCTACCGGCCAGGATGGGTGCTGCCACCAATACTCCCGGCGATAAGCGATCTCCACACTGGGCTCGCCTGCCGCGTAAGATCCTCAACGAGGAGGCCGGTAACCTGCAGCAAGTTCAGAGCATTTTCAACTTCATTGTGCGCCAGCCCGACTTGTTCTATGATTCAAGAGAGTTCTTCGTCCCAACCATAGTTCAGATGCTTCACAAGATCGCTCCTCCACCGAACCCTTCAAACGAAAACAAGAAGCTCGCACTTGCTTTGATTTCATTGATCCAACAATGGGAGAGCCGCCGGGTTTCTGCCGTGTCCCCGGCTCAGTCAGTAGCGGAGCTCTCGACTTCACGCAAGAGAGATTCTTCCGGAGCTCAATCCTTGGCGCCTCCGCCAACCAAGGAGAAAGCCGAATATCTAATTCCGCTGGAGCTTCGCAAGGCCGTCGTCAAATACATGATCACATTCATCACGTCTTTGCCAGAGCGGTTTCCAGTGCCGGCGGCGGAGCTGAAGGCCAAGACAATGCAGAAGGCCCAACAGCCAGCTTTGTCGAATGACATGTGCAAGAAAAGTGTGCAGCTGCTTCGGGATCTATTGGCTCCAAATTTGTGGTCGGACGTCGACGTCGGTCTCTATGAAAAGCTTTTGGAGCCGATTTTGAGTGGCGACAAAGCAGATAAGATGGAGGAGAAGCAATTGACTTGCATGATCAACGCTTTGCAGGTGATGCGCATTCTGCTGGGCACGAAGTCGAACGAATGGATTATCGATCACATGGAAAAAATCCAGAAGCTGCTGGAAAAGCCCTTGAAGATGGATGAACCAGAAATTCAGGACTGTCTCCATTTGGTCACTGACGACAACAAGTCTATTCCCTTGGTACGCCAAATTCTCGAGGCCATTCCGAAGCAACGGACAGACGAGGAAGATGCCATGGAATTGGACACCACCCCTTCAGACTTTCCCACCCGGTTTTCCAAAGTTCTCGTCGGTGAAGCCCTTTCGTCCGGCAACTATACTTCCGGGATCAATAATTTGTGGACATTGTCTTTAGTTCGACCGAGCGACGTTGATGACCATATCAACGGGGCGATGAAAGCCTTGCAGCAAAAACTGGCGAAGGAACATATCAACGCGTATGTGATACCACCCGGGCCGCCTCCGCAAGGGTGGCGGCTCGGTGAACCGTTGATGGATCCTTACGAATTCGCCCTCGGAGTCGACCTGATCAAGAAAACAATCGACATTCTATCACTGCGCATGGGGGAGCTTAACGATCAGCGCCGCCCATTCTTGAGTGTCCTCGCCTCTCTCGTTGAGAAGTCTTTCAACGATGAAATGTGCAACAAAGTCCTGGACATGGTCGAAAAGTGGGTATTCAATTCTACCGAACCGTGGCCAACCCTCAAGGAGAAAACCGCTGTCCTCCACAAGATGCTTATCTTCGAAAAATGGCCTACGCAGAAGCTGCTCGAACGCTTCCTTGAACTTGTGATCAAGATCTACGAGGATCCTACGGTGACGAGGACCGAGTTGACCGTCCGATTAGAACATGCTTTCCTGATTGGAACTCGCGCCAAAGATGTGAAGATGCGGAATCGCTTCATGAGTATCTTTAATCGTGCCTTGTCCAAGACCGCCAGCTATCGGTTGAATTATGTGTTAACACTCCAGAACTGGGACACTTTGGCAGACTCCTTCTGGTTGAAACAAGCATCGCACCTCATTATGGGTTCGGTGGAAATGTCCATGCCCGCTCGTCTGCATCCTGAGGATGTTCGTGTCTGTCCCGTGTCTCAATTGTTCGATCCCAATCTGGTGAGTCCAGAGCAACCAAAGGACGATTTGATGATCGAAGATAGTCTGGAAGCTCTTGTTGCTGCGCAGCGTCGCTTCAATCAAGAAATTCACGAAGTCAAAGTGGGAGATCTTCTTGATCCCATCACCCAGCTTCAGCACATTGACGACACCGTTGCTTACGATGTATGGGTCAAGCTTTTCCCTCTTTGTTGGTCCGCTTTAAGCAGAGACGAACGACTTGATCTCGAGAAAGGCATGGTCACTCTTCTCACTCGGGAATATCACCAAAGACAACTGAATCTGCGCCCCAACGTGGTGCAGGGATTACTCGAAGGAGCTGTCCGAGCAAAGCCGAGATTCAAGGTGCCACCACATGTCATGAAATTCCTGAGTCGGACTTACGATGCGTGGTACACCGCACTTATCTCGCTGGAGGAATCGACCATCGATCCATTGATTGATACCCCGCAAGTTCGCGAGAGCAACCTTGATGCTTTGGTCGAAGTGTATGCGGGGCTTCAAGAAGACGACCTGTTTTATGGAACTTGGAGAAGAAGATGCAAGTTCATGGAAACGAATGCGGCTTTATCATATGAACAGCATGGAATCTGGCATAAAGCACAGCAACTGTGGGAAGCAGCGCAAGTGAAAGCAAGAACCGGTGTTGTTCCTTTCTCGCAAGGAGAGTATTATCTCTGGGAGGACCACTGGATTATTTGCGCACAAAAGCTTCAGCAATGGGACATTCTGGGTGAATTCGCCAAGCACGAAAATTTCAGTGACCTTCTCCTGGAATCGGCTTGGAGAAACTATGAAGCTTGGAACGGAGACGAAAACCGCAACCAACTGGACTCAATGATCAAATCCGTCTCTGATGCACCCACCCCCAGACGAACGTTCTTCCAAGCGTTCATGGCGCTCCTTCGATACAACTCGAAACAAGTGTCTCGTGCCGAGTTCCAGCATGTCTGCGATGAAGCTATCCAGCTGTCCATCCGTAAATGGCATCAGCTTCCTAAGCGAATCACCAATGCTCATATTCCCATTCTGCAAAACTTCCAACAACTGGTTGAATTGCATGATGCCAGCGTCATTTGTGACAGTCTGATGGGAACGAATGAGCGAAACCTCGACAACAAATCGCAAGAAGTCAAACTGTTGCTGCAGGCCTGGCGAGATCGCCTACCAAACATTTGGGATGATATCAACGCATGGCAAGACCTCGTCACCTGGCGTCAGCATGTCTTTCAACTCGTCAACTCGACCTATTTGCCACTTCTCCCGCAAGGCGGCAATAACGTTGGCAACAACTCCTACGCTTTCCGAGGCTACCACGAGACCGCATGGATAATTAACAAGTTTGCCCATGTCGCTCGCAAGCACCAGATGCCGGAAGTGTGTATCACCCAGCTGGGCAAAATTTATACCCTACCCAACATTGAGATCCAAGAAGCCTTTCTGAAATTGAGAGAGCAAGCAAAATGCCACTACCAGAACAAGGCCGAGTTGAACAACGGCTTAGACGTCATCAATAACACCAATCTGAACTATTTCGGTGCTCAGCAAAAAGCCGAATTCTACACACTCAAAGGAATGTTTTTGGCCAAGTTACAGCATGCCGAGGAAGCAAACGAGGCATTTGGGGTCGCGTTGTATTATGACCTGCGATTGCCAAAGGCGTGGGCCGAATGGGGCCAATATTCGGATCGCAAGTTCAAGGAGAACCCCGTTAACATCGAGGCTGCCAGCAATGCTGTGAGCTGCTACCTTGAAGCGGCAGGGTTGTACAAGAGCGCCAAATCAAGAAAGATGCTCAGTCGAGTCCTATGGTTGCTCAGTCTCGATGATGAAGAAGGCCGTATTGCCAAGGCATTTGAAGATTTCAAGGGTGAGACACCAGTCTGGTATTGGACTACATTTGTACCACAGCTTCTCGGCTGTCTCGAGCACAAGGAAGCACGCCTGGCCAAGGCCGTTCTGGTCAAGATCGCGAAGGCCTTTCCGCAGGCACTCTTCTATCATTTGAGGGCGACACGAGAGGAGTTCTTGACCAAGAAGAAGCAATTGGAGGCCCAGAAACGCCAGCAGAAGCCTCAACCGGAAAAGACCGAAGGTGGATCACGACCGGGCACGGCAAATGGCGACACGCCAGTGAATGGTTCATCGTCACCGAAACCGAAGCAAGAACCTCATGGAGACGGTCAACCGAACGGAACCGAAGTGGAGAAAAAGGAAGAGCCCAAGAAGCCGTGGGACCATACCGATGAGATCATGGCTGGATTGAAGACGGCCTTCCCACTACTTGCTCTGTCGATGGAGACCATGACCGATCAACTCTCCAAGCACTTCAAATGTCCCCCCGATGAAGATGCTCACCGACTCATCGTGGCCTTGCTGAACGATGGCCTCGCGTACATTAGCAGGGCTCCCATAACTTATGCGGAGGGAGCGAAGTTGCCGCCCTCCACTGAAACGAACATTGCTCGTTTTGTGACTTCCGTTCTTCCGGCTCACATTCGCAAGTCATTCGAAGCCGACTTTGTTCATACCAAGCCCACGATGTACGAATACATCCACAAGTTAAGACGGTGGAGAGACAAATTTGAACAGAAGCTTGACCACCGACAACAATGGGCTCCACTCGAGTCCTACAGCCATCATCTGAGCGAATTCAAATTTCTCAAATTCGATGATTCCGTCGAGGTTCCTGGCCAATATCAACAACACAAAGACAAGAACACTGATTTCGTTCGTATCGAGCGCTTTATGCCTGCAGTCGAACTGGTGCGAGGAAATAACATCTGCCATCGCCGACTCACAATTCGCGGCCACGATGGATCCTTGCATACCTTCGCAGTCCAGCATCCAACGGGCGGCAAGGTCAGGAGAGAAGAGCGCATTGTACAACTCTTCCGTATCTTCAACCAGACTTTGGCCAAACGCAAAGAGTCTCGACGCCGCAATTTGTACTTCCATCTTCCCATATTCGTGCCAATCGCTCCATACATCCGTCTCGTGCAGGACGACGCTTCTTACGTCACGTTGCAGACGGTCTACGAAGACTACGTTCGCAACACACCAGGAATGTCACGCGACGATCCAATGCTGTTCGTTCTGGAAAAGTCGCGGACAATTGCGGAGCAACAAAAGGCCTCGCCTCGTACTCCTGATCAGTTGGCGGTCATGAAGACGGAGATTTTCAACACCATTCAGGAACGCTGGGTGCCGAACAACGTTGCCCGACGTTACTTCCAAGCCATCTACCCTACCTATGCAGATTTCTGGCTCTTCCGACGACAATTTTCGTACCAATTCGCCGCAACAACGTTCATGACTTATATCATGCACATGTCGTCCCGATACCCAATGAAATTCTCCATTTCTCGGTCGACAGGCGATATCTGGGCAAGTGACTTGCTCCCCAATTTGAACTCGACGCGTGCGTATTTCTTCAATCCTGAGGCTGTACCGTTCCGTCTCAGCCCCAACATTCAAACCCTGATGGGCCCGCTGGCCGTCGAGGGTATCTTCACCGCGTCTCTCATGGCTATCGCAAGATGTCTCGCGGAGCAAGACCAGGGATACGAAATGGAGCAACAACTCAGCATCTTCGTTAGAGACGAGATGTACAATTGGGCGGCAGGCCGTTCTCAATCTTCCAGTTCGAACGAAGCGAAAATGGAGGGTCAGCATCTCCGTGAGCTGGTGTCGCAGAATACGGATTTCATTGTCCGCCGAGCCTTGACGCTTGCGAAGACACAAGGTACCGTAGGCAATGCTGCTGAAGGAAGCAATGCGACTGGAGTGTTACCCGCTTGTCAGAATGTCGTCGATCTCGTCAGTCGAGCGACTGATCCGATGAAACTAAGTGCGATGGATGGGCTGTGGATGCCTTGGCTCTAGGTGTGCCAGGAAAGGGAAAGAGGAATACAAGATTGATTTGACGGCGTTGCTGGCAAGGTTCAACTTATGCGGGATGGGACGAATGAAAAATGAACCAAAAAAGGGAACCGGACCAGGAAGCAGAAGGGGAACATGAGGTTGAGAAACAACCTCGAGTGACGTGAGGTTCCGGAGTCTTATCTTACGACGACAATCGACAATGTTTCTGACGGTGGTCATTTGCTACGGAGTTTCTCTACTTGCCACTTTGATATGGGAACAACCAAGCGTGGTTTATTTCGGGGGTTATTCATTTGTACGGGAGTCTTCTGGATTTTCAATGTGATCAACCCTAGCGGTCGACGTTTGGTGAGGCCTTCAGCACGGATGCGTGGAGCTTTGAGCCTCTTTAGTCTTTTTGTATTTCTGGGGCTGCTTTGAATGCTTGAATTGCGAAAGTTTCTACCGCTTTAAAAGCATCCCACCACTTGATTGGCTGATCAATTTATTTCAATCTTTTCCTTTCCCCGTTGTTGGGAGCTTCACTCTATTATGATCATCACAAAATGTCATTATCGCCACAGTGCGTTCCATTGGCCCAAGATTTGCTAAAACATTGAATAATATCATGTGCCCAGGGTTCATAAGGAGAGGACCACCCAAGTCCAAAAACCTCTTGCTCATTGCGCATTTCCGAGGAGGAGGATGATGATGATGGTGGGGGATCTCCTTAAAAAGGTCGACACAAAGGTCATACAGTCAATGGCCAAAATTGAATGCAAGGTAGAAGTCGGAGCATCCATGACCATCACTCGTCAGATTTTCCAAAGGGCTATTGAGACTCTTATGACCATCATGACCCGATAGCTTGCAAAGCTGTATCCAGAACCTCATCTGCATCGTCATCCATTCGTTGCTCGAGCTTTTGTTCGTTGCTCATTTGCCTCCCAGCCCTAGGTACTCCACCAGACATAGCTTCCTTCTCTCTTCGTTTGGATCGGGTGCCGCCGATCACGGCGGTCGAATCCTGCTGCGTTGTCATATCGACATCATCAAGATCGTGGTCTTCTTCAAGTGCCCAAAACTCCATTGCTCGACTGAGAAGTGTACCAGCAACACCGCCTCCACCGGCATCACCGCCAAGAACCCTGACAGCCTCGTGAAGAGCCATAACAGCGTCCTTGGTCCGGCCTACCATACTGAGTAAGACCAATCCGCGACTGGTGTGGATACTACCGATCAGATTTCGCTCGTCATAACCACTCGCTGCACCGCTGGGTCCGAGGCCCGTGCTGGTGCCGGTGAGACTGAGATTTGCCAACGCGGACATGCCACGTCCTGGTTCAAACGCGGACGCGGACGCAGGTGCGGCTCCTCCGGTGGCCGTCCTTAAACATTCGTCAAATTCGGCCAGGGATTCTTCGAATCTTCCCAGCCGTCTTAGTGCATGGGCTAAATTTGCTCTCGTCGCGACCCAAGCAGTCATATTGCATCCCAATTCTGCAGCCAACTCGAGTGATTTGTGGAACAGTTTGGCCGCAGCTGGCAGGTGCGACTGATGGTATAATATTACACCGATTTCATTGAGAACCAGTGGATCACCACCAAGATGGCTGCTATTTTTGAGTATCTTGTTTCCGAGATCGTCATCTGTTCCATCCGTGATTGCTCCACTGCTCATCTCAAACGCCGCTAAACAGTATTCCCAGGCAAGCTGCATATTGTTCAGAGCGAGGTGCTGCATGCCGAGGAAGAGTTGGGGTAAGTGACTCCCTTGGAACAGCCTTGCAGCGGTAGAGTAGGCCGCTATTGCCTGATCGTGCTCGCCTTCAGCAGCAAAGGTGTGGGCAAACCCGATCCATGCTGCCGCTGAATGTGGATCCATCAAAGAGGCCTTGGAGAAGAAGCGCCGAGCTTCTGCTATTCGAAATGTGGACAGATAGTAAGTTCCTATCGCCAGGTAGGTGTAAGATTCATGAGGAGCATGAGTCGATAAGGTATGTGAGAGGTGGAAGAGAGTCGTATACGATCCCGTCTCGTAGAGAACGGCGAGATGTAGCGGGTACAAGCGGGGGCTGTGACCAAGTGAGGCGTTGGTGTTGCTTGATGAGGCATCTATCGCGGTGTGAGAATGATCCTGCGAATTCAAAATACTTGTGGTGATGGCCAGGGCTTCATGAAATCGACATTGCGTATACAGAGTTTCGGCCCGGGTGAGAAGCAAGTCTGGATTTGATGCGAGATTGTAATGGGTGGACAGTGTCTCTGTGGCGTGGGCGAGGGTCCCTGGGGAGGAATATTTGGATAAACGGGTGGTGTACAACAGCTTGGTGAAATGGGCCGCCTCCTGGGCCAGAGATTGATCCTCGATTCGGATGGAGTCAAAATCCAATTCGTCCAAAAACGCCAACTCCTCCGCCGGGGACATTAAGGAATTCTTCATAAGTTGGTCGAAGGCCTCGAAGCATTGGACGTCTATTCGGACTGCGTCTTTGTAGCAATCCCTCGCTCGATCAAAAGCATTGCGTTTGGCAAAACACAGGCCTCGCAGATAGCACATGCCAGCCTGAAATTTCAGCTCCTTCTCCGACTCTCTGTCTCGTTCTCGTTCTTCGCTGAGTTCTATCCTGTCTCTTTGAGGTCTGCCGCTTCTCTGTGTGGCATTTCTTTGAGAGTGGCCATTGATATGGGCCAGCTTCCTGCGAGCATTGTGCGACGTGGTGATGAGATGCGTAGGATTATCTTCCCCGAGGATGACAAGGGCCTGGTCGTATCTGCCTTGTTTTATGTAGCAGTGAGCAGCCAGATATCGACACGAGAGGCTTCGATGGATCAGGTCTTTTCGTGAAAGAAGGGCGAGGGCCCGCGTAAAATTGTTGTTTCCAAAATGCACTTGGGCCAGCCAGAATGCGTCTGCATCATTATCTTGCAACAGAACGGTCAACGATGTTCCCGGACCACAGTCGCCTACTCACATACTCGTCAAAGCCAGGACCTTGTCTCCGATGTATATCGCAGCGTCATGCTGGCCCTTGTTCAGGGCATCTTGTCTCCATGCCCGCAGATACTTGTCCATGTTGAGGGCCGCGTAGAGAATTTGGGCCCATGGAATGGCGGAAGGCCACCAATCACTCCGAAGACGTGTTTGACGATATTAGCTGGACGAAACAATGGAGAGGAGGTTGTTCTAAGTAAAAGAAAGTAATGCCTGAACGGCATTGTATTGTTTGGCAGTATCCTGGAATGGAGGCGCGACTTTGTGGCGAATGTTTGGGAGTGCAAAACGTGAAGTTTCTTCTCCCACAGCCGGGCTGCGTTTCCCATCTTTTCCTTTTCTCCCCCCTACTCGTCTTTTTCTTTCCTGTCTCTTCCCCGAGACATCTCTTCTCGATTCTTTAGATCAAGATGTCTGAGAGAAAGGTTCTCACCAAATACTACCCTCCCGAATTTGACCCTTCCAAAATCGCCCGCACTCCCAAACATCTACGCCCGACAGGCCCCAAAACCATCCCAGTACGTTTGATGGCACCCTTTAGCATGAAATGTACATCTTGTGGCGAGTACATTTACAAAGGCCGCAAATTCAACGCCAGGAAAGAAACAACAGACGAGAAATATCTCACGATTTCCATCTACCGTTTCTACATCCGCTGCACGAGATGCAGTTCAGAAATCACCTTCAAAACCGACCCCAAGAATATGGACTATACGTGTGAAAGAGGAGCCAAACGAAACTTCGAATCATGGCGAGACCCAACAAGTGCCGAACTGAAGGAGACGGACGAGGAGCGCCTGGACCGGCTCGAACGAGAGGAAGCTGACGAGGCAGAGAGCGCTGAAAGAAATGCCATGGAAGAACTCGAACAGAAAATGGAGGAGAGTAAACGAGAAATGCAGGTCGCCGATGCCCTGGACGAGATCATGCAGAGAAATGCACGGATAGAGCGAGGAGAGAGGGGAGGCAAGGAGGAAGAGGCTCTGAACCAGGTCAGGGACCTTGCAAGAGAGCAGAGAAAAGCGGAAGAACGGGAAGATGCCGAGGCTGCTCGTAAAGCTTTCGAGGGCGACAATGTGGAAAAGGCCCGACTTGAGGAAGAATTCGAAGTCAATGGGAATCACCACACGGGGCCATTAGAGACGGAAGAGGGACCGCAGGCACCCTCTTTCGAAAGATCCAAGAAGATGAAGAAACCCCTCGTACCCGGACTGATACGAAAGACTAACCCTATTCAAACTACGCCATCGACAGTCCAAGCGAAACCGCCCGGCCTCGGTCTGGGTGGCTACGACTCTGATGATGATTAACCGACGAGCCAACCTTCTGTGCAGAAGGCCCGTTATAACTTGCACCCTGCCATGTCGCAGAGTGACGGGCTTTGAGTGGGGAGAGCGGTCTTATCGGCCTTGGGCCCGTGTGCCTCCTCAGGTCATTTGAGTGGAATAAAAGCACTCCCTTCCGGGAGATTCCCTTGCCACTGACAGCCCGTCACCGGGCTCCTCCCAATGGGCAGCGAAGGGGGACATCTGGTTTATTGAGCGCAAAAGCCCCTTCGCACAATAGGAGAAGGCTGATCGCTTCGGTCACCGGATGCTTATCAAGCATCGGAGCGGCTATTGCGAAGTATGTGTATGAAGCTGGTTCTCCTGTCGTCACCACCACTCGTAAGCCAAACACACTCTTATACCTCTCCGACGGACCAAATGTTCTCAAATTTGAAATTGGACGTAACACCATAGGATCAAGTCACCAAAGCGCTTGCGACAGCAGTCGAAAGAGGGTGGCCATCTGGATGTGGTGGTGGATAATGCAGGCTATGGCATAAAAGATGCCAATGCGCGAATACAGTGGGAGTCGAACTTCTGGGACGCGGCAAATGTTACAAAAGCCGCTCTACCTATCCTCGGGAAGTCGACCCTCCTGGAGAGGGCGGGCTGGTTAGGATATTATCATGCCAGGTACAGACTATATATTATCACCTTTCCCAAAACTAAGGGAGACATCGCCGTCCCAATTTGGTCTCTTTCGCAAGTTCGCTCTTGAGGTTTATACAGAAGCTGTTGCAAAGGAGATACACATGGCATCTGAGGCGGCACGTGTGCACAGGAGTGATCCATCCGAGTGCACTCGAGTCATTTATGAGACTTGCTATGGGAGGGAGATAGCGACATGGCGATGACTTTCTCAGGTATCAGACGTGGCTAGAATATCCCATTTTTAGCGGATCCCGGTACCTACAAGAGGTTGGTGAGGTTCTTTACACGAACAGTCCCCTCTGATTGCATGGGCAATATGCAAGTGGGCCAATGTACACCGATGTACCTCCTACTGCGAGTGACTGGGTCACCGGTCGGCCGCCGTCGACCGTTGACGAAGCGAGCCGTGATGCTTTTCTTTCAGCTGCTCACCTGATTGAAATTCCTGGAAGGCGCCGAACTATGCAGCTCTAGCCGCTTCGTCGTCCCGAATGTGGTAACAATTTGGTCGGTGGCCTATCATTCGTCCGACTCTTTGCGAGGGATCTTGGATTGGTGGCGTCTCCAAGCTCAACCTACATCTGTAAATAACCAAGCGCACCACCATGATTGGGCAACCCCGGATACCCCTGACCGCCGAAGCAACCCTGAGAATAGACATCCCCACCCGCCCATTCTCGGTGGTAAGCGCCCAGATTGGTGGGCCTGAAAATGGCAGCAGGTAGAGACCATGCGGCTCTGGTTTCTAGCCGCCGGCGACATTCGAAGCTAATGCAGGACGGGAAGACTTGTTGTGGAAAACGGACCAATGACACGAGAGAATCATAGTGGCCCGATCATAGATAGCATCAATAGTGTGGTTGGTTGACATTAGTATTCTCTCTAGGTCGTTGTACCAGAATTATACCTGATATTCGATGATGGCGTCCCGACACGGCTGTCTAAGGAAGAGTATATAGAAGACCACACCGGCTCCCAGAATCTCGAGAAACAACAAGACGGTTGAAACAAAACATTCAGACATCAAACACCAAAACACCCAGAGACAAATCCGTTTTGGACCCAGTCATCAAACCGTCATGTCTTACACTTCGACTCAGGTGGTCAGCCGACCGTCATCCATCACCAGCCAATACATGCCCATCAAAGACATCACCAACCCGGACCCAGCCTCTCCTTTCAGCTCTCCATTCTATCGACAACACACTTTGCGACCGAACAACATCATCGTTGAAGACGGCCAGCTCGACGACGAGCGATGGAGCAGACAAGCATTTGCTCTCGGCATGCCCTTTGGAGATGTTCAGCGACCCAATGCAGAGGCCCGCAAAGTGGCTCAGAAGATGCAAAGGAAACAAAACTTGAACGAAAAGCAGCTGGTCGAGTTGCTTCTCCCATTAGTTCAGTCCTCGGCCAAGTCACACAAGAAGCTTCAAGTCCAGACGGGCAACAACTTCCACCACGATGCCGTTCCCATTGGCACATTTGATCAGTCCAGCTACACCGCTTGGAGCATGCCTCTCCCCGTTCCCAAACCTGACATCGCGGTCGGCTTCACCTCAAAGACATTCAACTCCCATGAACTGGAGCTGCAAGAGGGAATCATCTCGAATGCTCACGGCGAGCCTTGCGATTTGGCCAAAGTGTCTCAACCCACTCGTGACGTGTTCTGGCCATTCTTCGTCGTGGAGGTCCAAGCATCACTGTATGCGGCACAAAATGCCGCAGCCGGTTCCGCATCGACCTGCAACAACGCCTTGGCCCTTCTGGCGGAAGCAGCCGACGAGCCGACCATCCAACGTCAAGGGCGAGGTATCTCCTGGCAATCTCGAAGAGCAGTTCAGTCATTTTCACTCGCAGTGTGCGGCAAGACCGCCACGTTGAACCTCCACAACTTCCAAGGCGGCCTGTCCCACTGCGCCGCCGTGATCCGATCATACAAACTCGACGATGAGAGCGACATGGAGGCATTGGCCTCACGGCTCGCGAGCATTTTGATCTGGGCTGAAAACTGCCGGCTGCCGACCATTGTCGATCTGCTCGAAAACCTCGACCACATGGTCCAGCTCGAATCACGCGACTATTTGTCTGACGCATTTACAAACGAGAATCTGGTCACTGTCAGCAACCACGACGCCGGCTCCCCGCGGAAAAGATTCAGCGGGATCAAATCCAGGTTAGCCGAGATCTCTCCAAAATGGATCCGCGTGCAGGCATGAAATAGTTAGGCGACCATCGAACCGAGAAAAGCGACTGTACAATGGCGGAGGGATCATATGACTTAGGCGCCGGGGATTCGGGGGAGTTTGGAGTCGGGAGATCTAGATAACGAATGTAATGAACCAACAAGATAATGACCTAATATAATCATCTGGACTTCTCTTCTCTGTGCAATTAAAAGCCACAACCGTGCAAGAGCGATGTGAGGCTGACCGTTTGGGAGAATCATGATCAACCAGTGAGTTGGTACAAAGATCAACAAAACAGTGTGATAAGTCATCGTGGGCGCTTAGGGGTAGATCTAAGTTCATCATGCCACTAACCCCGTGATGTTGGCGCCCACGGGGTTAGGTGGAGAAGAAATGCTGATTGGCCGACCGAGAGCGCTTTTGATTCACGCTTAACTATATTTGGTTAGCTCATTCACTGGCCAACCTTTACCCTCGTTTCCGGTTTCGCCATCCTTCGAACTTGCTGCTCTCGAAGCGCTCACTTTCTCCGGCCCCAGATCTTACCATCACTGAAGCAGATGAAACATGCTCTATGACCTATTCTAGAGCTAGCCCGAGAGTGCCACTGTGCAATATCATGGACCGCAAGCAACACTTAGCTGTTAGAGGTATGGTTTCTCGTGGTGCCCTGCATCTTCCCTCTGCAATTGAAGTCAACCAAGTCCGAGCTGGACTAATGATGCAATGTCCAATGAGACAATCACATTTCGCGTGAACATACTAACGAATAGTACTCCCGACGGCATCTCTCATGGAGTGCCCTATCTGTTTATATATCCACATCCACTATGTAAAGTGCTTTTCGGACGTCCTCTCCTGTTTCCTCCCTCCCACCTTCCGATTTTCTCTCCGCGCACTTGATGGATAGCAACCGATAACGCATTTGACATCTCATCATCCTCGACACGGGACTGCTTTGAGGCGGACGGGTTTGTGAGGAGAAGCGGCATCGCGTGAAAAGCTCCGACCAAAATGTCTGCGGGTAGTGACTCTACACACTCATCGCCGTCGGGTGATCTGCCATCGGCATCATACGATGGCAGTCACTTACCATGGAGAACATTCCGACAAGAAGTGTTGGCCCCTCATCGCATCCGAGTGCTAGAGAGCCCACCAAAAGAGCGGATTCCGACATCATTCCTCAAGGTTGTCGAGGCCGCAAGTCAAGATACCGCCCGCTTCGAGGATCAAAAGATGTCATTTTGGAATCAGGTCACGGCCGGCCGTGGCTTTGGGCCGTCACCATTATTTCCTCCTAATCTTCTCCCTCCCATCGAAGCAGAACCACGTCTTTCTCGTTGCATGGTTCCTTCGTTTAGTCGCGAAGCCCTCCCCGAAAGAGCCATCAACCAAATGGGACCACTCTACGAACTTTCCGTCCCTCACCCTGGACTAGGATGTGGCTTCTCGGCCGCGGCGTTCACCAACAAGGAGTTGGCGTCTCTGCCGCAGTGGCTTCAAGCTTCTGGCACGATCGTCCACTTCGACACGGGCTATATTTCGGCCGGAGCAACGATGTACTGTTCGTTCCTCACGTTTGAACGCGCGTACGGCAACAAAGAACATCGAGTGGAATCGGCTAACAATCAATGCGCTATCGCCGGGGCTTTCTCCGCTCGAGCCTTGCAAATGCTATATACCAAAGCGTGGAAAGGTCAAATGATGCCAGAACTCCCCGTCGCTTTCTCATGCACCATCGACAACAGCTTTGCCCTGCTCAATCTCCACTGGATCGACCATGGCCAAGCGTATTGTATGGCTCCTCTCTGTCAATTCGATCTCAGCAAAGACATCCATTTCAACAAGTTCTTGGTCTGGACCCAAGCCATAGGCGATTGGGCCCTTTCGCACGTCCTCCCTCTCGTCAAACAAGCTCTCGAGCGACTTCAAACATCCCATGTCATCGCCTCGAGCCCTCAAGCCCCAGATCAGCCTACCAAACTCCGGCTCGATACTGGAGTGAACAAAGACGAACTCCTAATCTCGTCGTTGAAGACCACCTTCGAAAATATACCCTGGCGCTTTGAGGACGATGAATTCACACCGGTGAGCAGCAGCACCGCCAGCTGGGGCAGTCCAATGGTCTCAGACTTGGTCTTCTCCAATCTGAGTTACCCTCCCGTACGTCCTCCTCGGAGCAACAGTCATATTTCGGGAGTTGCCCGGAAACATGTCGAACGCATCGATACCAAACCCGTCACTCCACCACCAGACTACCTTCAAAACCAAGACATGGTCTCGCAGAAACGCTTCAATCATGCCATGGACGAAATTCGCGAACTCCAGCAACAGATCCAAGCTTTGAAGGCGGAAGTCGTTACCTCTCAGTCTTCCCTCCGCGATGAACTGACCATGATCAAATCCAATTCAAGCTCGAGCGAGCCAACCACGCCACGAGTGTCGAAATCGTCGACTCACCCTCCTGCCGTGACATCATTTCCCGTAAGCTCCATCGCCATTTCGATCTGCACCACCATTATCCTCTCTGGCCACATTCTGACCACGTCCATTCCCGGCATAACGGTTCGAATGATTGCGCTTGGATGCATTACGAATGCGTGTATATGGACGTTTATCAGCCCTCGTTTCTCACAAGTCAGTCCGAGGGCAAAGATATCATTGCCTTCTTTGTGGCGACCGTAAGGACGAAAAGACTCAGATGGTATTTGTGGTTCCTATGTGGGCGCATGGACCTAGTCGAACCCCAGTATCGCATAGCGTGACGTCCGATGTTATTCTCACTGTCTAGAGATCGGTCTACTGCAAGAACTTATTTTTCTTTGGTGTTGACATTTGGTGATGGCTTAGAAAGACAATATTGTAGGCCCCCTGGAAGGGACCAAAGTTGGTGTCATTGCCCAACATATATTGCCTTATAAGGCAAATGTATACTGAAACCACTTACGAATTTCATTCCCATATAGTATCAACGTGGAAGTCCAAACTATCGTTCTTGCCCCCTTCCTTGTTCTGATCCCGTGACTGCTTCCTCGGCTGAATCTCGGCATCTCACGTGATCGTCAGACAAGGCTGAAGGGGGGCCACCGTGCTGATAGCTTCGCCATCAGACTGACAAGTTCTGAAGAGTACCAAAATCCTCTTTCGACACGCAAAAACGCGTCCACATTCATCATTTCCAACACCACAGAGCGACGCGCATGATAGAGCCTCTTTACATTTCCATCTGCAGTGCATTCTTTTCGGTCGAAATTCGTCCGCTGCCACGGAGGCTAGAAACTGAAAGAATCACAAGCGGGACTGACATTCCCTGGTACATAAATTGCATGAGGCCCCCCCTTCCCAGGCCTTTCCTCCTACCCTCCTTCAGTCTATCTATCCTCTTCCCAATGACCTTTTTCGAGTAGTCTCAAGTTGACTCACCTTCAATTCACCGGAAACTGATCTCAAACCTTGCTTTCCAATTCATCGTCCGAGAGCTATGTCCACCTCTCAACCTTCATCTGCTCTGGCAAAGATAAAACTATACACGAATCACGGCTGTGGTTGGTGTCATCGTGTCCACATCACGCTGAAAGAACTAGGTCTCGAATACGAAGAAGTCAAGGTGGATCTTGATCAGGCTAGACCGGCATGGTTCCTTGCCCTCAATCCGGTAGGTGAACATCCTATCGACGACCATGGTGGACATCTACCTCCCAATGCCATTCACGACCAATGTGGCCGTCAATTGCCTCTCGTCCTCTCACAACACAGGATTATCCCCATCACGTTCTCTCCTCCCCTTTGAATTCATGGGCACGTCCCGTGCTCATCAGCCTCGCCCTTAACTAACACCCTTGCTTTCTTCCAAAAGCGTGGCCTCGTCCCCGTCTTCCAATACACCCCCGGTCCACACGCCTCAACACTCACACTGACTGAATCCGGTCTCATCGTCTCGTTCCTCACGGAGCTGTACCCATCCCATCTTATCCCGCCTCCACCAGTCCCTGCCGCTCTTACTCCGACTCCAACAGGAGATGCCGTGGCCTCAACACATCTCCGCTATCGCATGTCCTTCATCATCGACGCCTTCTTCACCAAGGTCAACCCATTTATGTTCAAGCTCGTCGGCGCCGACGCAGGTGAAGCGCAAGATAAGATGGTAGATGATATGATTGGTCTGCTTGAAAAGGAGATTGAGCCTTTGCTGCCTGAACCCGGAGCCGAAAAGGGGCCGTACTTTGATGGAAGTGAGAAATTGACGCTCGTCGAGGCAAGTACTCAAAGTCCATCTTCCACCATTCACCTTCTTGGTCTCTCCCCACTACGTATATGTGTGTGTGTGTCTAATCGGATCCATGTGTGTTTACGCATGTATAGGTGATGATAACACCCTTTGCAGTCCGCTTTCACGACTTCGCCAACGGCGTGATATTCCCCACATCACTCGCAGATCGCATGCTAGGCCCAACTCTCCCGCGCTTCTCGCACTGGGTAAAGCTGTGTATGACCCATCCTAGCGTCACGTATGTCTGGGATAAGGAATACTTTTTGCCCAGGATCGAGGAAAGGCTTGGTGCTGCGAAGAAGAAGTACGCGAACATGAATTAAGCCAGTATTAATCAGTGGCCATATAAGACCTTCGACCATGTCATAGCCAAGAGGGCGAGAGAAACTCCGGGAGAACAGTGATTGGGATGGCTCCAAAGAGTGCACAAAAGAATACCTATCGTAGAGGTGCAGGGCGACATCGACTTGCGAAGACGAGCAACGGTGATAAAGTATATGTTTCTGCTAGGTAGGGAAGACGTCGTTCATTCTTCAACGAGAACAAGAGAGAGGGAAATGCTCGAAGGATCAACATCAGCAATTCTGGAAATGTTGATGGCGCCGAGAATGGTGACCAACGAAGCCACCACCATTGAAAACAACAAACCAATATTCTGTGCTAGTCCCGTTGAAATTTGCAATCAGAGCAAATGTTCAATCCTTTTGTCCTGTCGAAGCTGTTCGATCAGAAAACTAAAGCTAAAATGGCTTTCCTCGAATGTTATGTCACCGATGGCCAAGGGCCATTTTATTTCATTTCACTGCCCTTCCATCCGCTGATGCATGCCTGTTTTGTACAAAAATCAATGATCTCATCTGAATGGAGCTGAATCGAAGTGGATTCAATTCCACGATAGAACTATCGCCCAACAACCGTGGAAATTCATACCATCCCATCCCATGTCATTTCATGTCACATTCTAGGCCCAACTCATCCATGATCCTTCCCATTCCGAGCCTCGTCAATCCTGACTTGTTGTTCTGGTCCTAAATTCTCGTAATATCTTTCCGCCAAAGTCCCATCACTCCCTTGTTGTGATCTCGAAGTGAACGGAGACCGATACAACGTTGCCGCACCCTCGTGTTTCTGTATATAATACCCGGCGACACGGCCCCAGAAACCGCCGTTCCGTTGCCACTCAGTCAAAGCCTCTGGGATCAGACGATCATTCAGAAGTAATCCATTTGAACCGATTGGTCGCTTCTCCAGGGCCTCTGATAATTTCCGGGAGGGTCGAGCCACGGGCGGTTCCGGAGTGTGAGGTTTCGGTTGGGTGAATGGATTGGCGTTGTTCAGAGGATCATACGTTGACCGTCTCGGGACATAACTGCCCAGCGGCATTGAGTTCGCGGGGAAAGGAGCCAAATCCATTGTCATATCCATCGATAGCGCTCTTTTCAAGCCCGGCTGCACCGAGGGTGTTATACCAGATTGTATCCCAAGACCCGAAAAGCTTCCTCTTCCAGATCTATGACCAGCACTCGATCCCGGAGGGCTGATTTGCGTAGCGTTAGGATTGATGAATTGAGGAGGATTTTGAGGGTCGAGAGGTTGAACAGGACTTGCCGATGAACTTGAATGCATGTAAATATCTTGTTGTATCCGGGGACTGGGTAAGGTGTATGAGCTGGTGGGCCTACTACCAGGTGGGGAGTTTTTTTCTGCCTTTTTTTGAGCCTTGATCTGATCAGGACTCTTGAAAGGATAAGCAGGGTTCGAAATTCGCCGTTGACGTTCCATTTCAGCGGAAGGAGGAGGTGGTGGCCGTTGACTTGCAGCGGCTCGAATGCTCTCGATTGGAGATGGTTGATAGGAATTGTGCGTCACGGAATTCGGATTCGAGTTTCCTTGGTACGGGAATTGAATATGAGATTGGTGGACGTATGATGGAAAATCAGAGGTGGAGACAGAGGGAGAGCCAGCGTGATCCACTTGAGATGAAAACATCGAATTCATACCCGAATCCTGAGTTTCCAAACCCGACCTGCGATTGGCTGTCACTGGATTCATCCAGTCGTTGCTGTATTGATACTGTTGTGGTCTCATGCTTGAGTTCATCATTGAAGGACCGCCATATCGACCGGTTGTATCCATGGAGTGAAAGCTGGAGAAATGATCATGATACTGTTTGAGAGGTGGAAGTGAAGGATCATTGGACCATTCCGTCATATGTTTAGCATGTTGAGATGCTTGTTGCTGGAATTGTCTTTGTCGCTGAACGGCTTCATGATCAATTCCTATACCAGCAGCATTGCCCATGCTGTGAGCTCTGTCTTCCGCGTCAAGCTGCTGAGCTTTGGCCTGTTGTCTCTGTAGAATTCGCGCCTGCTCATTCGAACGAGCTTCTTGGCCGGTGATGACATCTCGGTAATTGGATGGTTTCATCGGACTCGTCTTTGGTATATCCGTCGACTTATTCTGAGCATGGCTCACGGTGAACTCGAGCATTGTGCCGCTCGATGTGCCTGGAATTGGAGATGGATTTTGGTTGCCCAGCAAGTTCTGTCTCATGTTCGCCATTGTAGCATTTTTGGCAGCAACATTGAGCATCGGGTACGAGGCAGCGAGAGATTGGCGTTTGGGTTGAGGGGGGGGAGCCATGAGGGTTTTTGGAGGCATCACCAAGTCCAGAAAATTGGATGCTGGATCATGAACACGATTATCTGGGTCTGCTGTGTAGTGAGCCTTTGCCTCAGAGGATGATTCTCCAATATAGAGCCATAATTGTTTCTCCTTTGCAAGGTCCACCGGCTTCTGGTCCTTGTTGAGAGGAGGTTCTGCAGAAACAAACTCCGACCATTCAGTTCTTGGATCTTCGGTGAATGGATCTCCGGCACTTGGTTTCTTCTCGGTTGATTCTGGAAGTGAAGCTGTTTTACCTTGAAGATCTTCAGGGAGATCGAGTGCATTTGCAGACGGCTTCTGTAGACAAGAAGTGGCACTGTCCACAAAGAGGACGGTCGTAGGATCCACCTCCTTGACTGTTTTCAAATCCGGTAGAATCTTCACTAGGACTGAATATTGTCCTTCATCGTAACCAGAAATGACAAGACCGGCTTCAATATCATCACCATTCGTTGCTTGGAACTGAATCAGTTCTCCTTCCCTGAGGCCGAACAAGAATTTTCGGAATTCTGCGCTCTCCCAACAGCTATTGGCGTGATTGCAGGCGGAAAGTTCACTGGTGATTCGGGTGCGTTTGACAGTCCGGTGGAGGCGACATCTCCAATCAAAACCGATATCACGATATTCCACACCTTCGTGCCAGACAGCAATTTCTCCTTTGTCGACTTGAACGCCAGCTTGCATGGCACAAGTTGCGTGGTATGACTTGGTGCACTTGGCCGATGAACACTGGAAACATGAGCCCTTCTTTTGTCGACACTCGTAACATTTGAGTTCCAGACGGGCTTTGCTGATATTTTCCACATTGTAGACCATTTCTTTGCCATCTTTGTTGGCAATGTACGTTTCGGGGGTGTACATGGCACAAGTTCTGTGCGCTCGCTGGCCATGTGTAGTGGGGAGAAGCTCTTCCCAAGCAAAATCGTTGGGGCATAGACAGCAAGGTTGATTCTTGCTGACTCTTCGAATCTTGACTATTTTCTTCGCTTTCTTGTTCGGTCCGAGATCTTTTGGAGGACGTTTCCTCTTGTGGGATACCTTGATCTTGCCACGATCACTGCTTGGAGGAGTGGGAAGATCCATAGTTTCATCAAGATCATCTTCGTCATCAGTGACCTCGACTTCCTCAAATTCCGGAGTAGGTTCTCCATTCATCTTTCGGATGAACCAATCAACGTCAATAAAGACGCTGTCGGCCTCACATTGGCATTTCCGCGCAGTTTTGCCGTATTGTAACCAATTTTCGATGGCAAAGTTGACAGACTCGGCACAATTGTAGCCCAGATTGTAGCCGGAATGATAACCGATGGGGAAGGTGATGACAAATTGTCCCTCTCGATGGACAATTTTGTTGACATTGACACCAAACTTGGACTTCAAGATGGATGGCGAGACGAGATATGTCTTGTGGCGCAAAAATTGATCGCAATTCTTAGCGTCGGACGTCCAAAGAGACTTCATGGCCGCTTCAAATCTAGGTGCATCCTTCTGGGAAACGCTGTACCATTGTTTTGGTGCACCGAAATGGATATAATTAATGCTGTAAAGATCGACATCTTCCAAATGCCAGGCGAAGGTTGCCCGCCACATCCCGAGATACAGATAGGCGGTATTGACACCGGGAATGGGCTCTCCCAGAAGGTCCAACAAGTTGGGTAGTTTGGCAACATTCCACTCCTTTGTGTCATCGTCGAATAGGGATCCAGGCATATCGGCAGCATACATGGGATTGCTGAAACTCAGACTCTTCCAATACTTGTCCTCGAGTTCATCGCAACGTTCAGCTGTCCACTGTGCATTGTCGTAAACCCGGTAATCAAAGCCTTGGAATGCCTCTTCGTCAATTTGATCATTGGCTTCGCGGGCATTTCTCAGTCTTCGAGCTGCAACAGTGGTCTCGGAGCCCTTATTTCCGACATCTTTCTTGGCCGTCGCGTTGATGGACTTTGGTTGTCGTCCACGTGGTCTACCGGGCTTTCTTCCTCGCTTGGCTTTGGTTGGGGTTGGATCGGCATTTTCAGTCGCTTCATCCCCCCCCCCTTCATGTTCCAGGGCCGCAGGCTTGATATCTGGACTTGTAGGCGTTGGGGGAGCGAGAAGGGTCGAATCTTGGTCAACTGATTCCTCCTTGATCGGTTGGGGTTTCGAAGTAATTAAGTTACTTTTGGCGGCTTCTGGAGTTGCTGAGGCCTCCGTCTTTCGAGATCTGGCCGATCCTCGTCCGAGCAATTTGTCGGCATTCAGACGTTTCTCTCCGCGTTTTGCCGGAGGTTGGTTCTCAGTCTGTTCGCAAAGTGTCTTCCACTGTGGAAGATTGTAAGATCGCATCTTCTCCATGTTGCGCTGAGTATAGATGCCTTGCGTGCCGTGGAACTCTTGGGCGATGGGATTTTTGATCCTGATGGTCTTGACCATTTCGTCCAAAGCCTTACGGGCACGTTTCCTGGTAAGATGTTAGCCTCATTTCCTTTACGGAATAACGATGTAGAAGAGTATTCTTCTTTTTCCCCCCCCCC
>NW_013550604.1:95371-215579 GCF_000835555.1 Rhinocladiella mackenziei CBS 650.93
CCCCCCCCCCCCCCCTTTTTGGGTGGATAGCCACATACCATTCTTCCGGGGGGTCGATCAAAACTATCCCCGACTGCATGCCATAGGGGTCGACGCCCTTGACATATCTTTGAAAGTCCTTGAATTGGTCCATTGTCTGTAAGAAGAAGTTGATCAGCTTTTATTTTCCCGTTCAGTCTTCTAAATTGGAGGAAGTGATGTTCTTCGCAGCAGACATCGAGCATACCGGAGTGAAGATAGGGACCCCATTTTCATAACGATCTGGCTTGACCTCCGAGTATTGTTCTGCTTCAGCACCTGCGCGCGCCGCCTCTTCGAATCGCATTCTGTTTTCTTCATCTTCAATGTCATCGCCGAGATCGGAGAGGGAGGAACTCGAGGCTGCGTCATCGTCCTTATGGCTTCCTTCGTCGGTGGTAGGAGGAGTATGGACTTGAGGGGGGTTAACGTCTTGTTTGTCCACGGCAGCGGTACCGAGCCCATCTGAGACAGGGAGGGTGGGCATGGTAGCTGCTGCCATGGTGAAAGAGTGGGCAAGGCTGGCGTTGGAATGAGTGGCGAGGATCGGATAAGATCAGCGGGGAAGGTTCAAGGTGATGCAAGACACATAGAGAGAGGAGCAACGAGGACGTCGCAGCCTCTGACCACGGTCTTGGACTAGATGAGAAGCAGGCAGCGAGTTGCTTTTGGGAGGACTTCGCTTGCGAGGATTCTTTTTTGGCTCGAGTAACTAGACTTCGCTGCTCTGCAGTCAAAGTCGACTCCCTTCGGATTGAGGCTAAGCTTTTTTGGGTCAGAGGCTTGGCCTCGGGAGGGATCAGGTGAGGTGGAAGAAAGACCCGTGGGCATTGACTGACTGTGCTCAGCGTATTGCTGCCGTTCTCCCACTCCATCACCTGCCAGTATTACACAATCCTAAGAAAGGTATGTCATTGCTCTCCTGCTATCGACATTACGGTACAGGCAGTGCGTGAATCATCGACCGTGGCTCGTGTCATCCGGCAAACCCCCTACGCGCCTCACCCCTCTTCCTACAGCTATTGGCTCGCTTGTTGATCCAGGCACGACCGGAGGCTGGTTGGTTTGAAAACGATGCGAATCATCGCACCAACTTTGTTCTGGCAAAACGTCGCGGCATAATCATCCCCATTCCCCATTTGCCAAAATCCCATCCAACCAGGAAAATGCTATCTTCGAGCGCATGGCCATTTCGTCACGGCCATAGACAAGGCCCCTGCGCATGTTTAGCTGCCCCGACGAATGCATCAGTACTCCGTCAACGCGAGTTTTTTGCCCACCGTCCTCCTCTTTTGTACGATTTGTTCGGATGGTTTTGGTTGATCCTTTTTGAGGGCTTGCAATAGCATACCAGCGTCGAAGAAACCGTCTAAAATCAAAGTCAGTCTTGTGTACGCCCGTCGTATGGCAGGGTACCACTTACATCCTCCCAAACTATCATCTTCCACCTCGGCCGTATCCATACTGGTGGGAGTCTGAAATCCATCCATCTTCGCGGCTTCGGCCTTGATGACGCGACCTCGGGATTTGAGTCTGCCATCTTTGCCTGCCTTCTCCTCCACCTCCCGAGCGCGGGTGATTTTCGCCGCTGCCGCATCTTTAGATTTGGTGGCCTTCAACAGTCTACGAATTTCATGCAGGTAAGATTCTAGGCTGTCCACAAATCGGCGGGTCTGTCGGTGCTTGCTGCTGGCACAAACTGAAATGGAGTCGTCTTTGATGATGTATCCAATGCCGAAACCATCTCCAGAAACAGGGCCGAAGCCGAAATGGCGTAGTGACGGGTTACCGCAATTAGACGTACTGAGGATCGTGTTGTTAATCTTCTCCCAGCCAGGATCGCTGAACAGGGCAGGCATATGGTGCAGAGCAGGTGCCGGAGAACGGCTAGAGTCTGTCCCCGCGCGAGAACGACTGATGGGCGATGAAGATTCTTCCAGTCTCTTGGGACTACCCGCATCACTTACGTCAGTGGGACTCGAATACCCGTTCGAACTGAAGCCGGTCGTGCTAGCCGCTTCTGCTCCTTCGTCATTGACCTTGCGCTGCCACACGCAGTACAGAGCATACAGGTGACGATCTTGGCCTTGTGCCTTGCTGGACTCTTTGGTGACGGCAGTATGTTTCTGCGTGGCGGCCTTCAGTGCATCGACCTTCCTTTGCGCCGAAGTGTCTGTCCAGAATGTCTTGACAAAGTCGACGCATTCCGGCGTCACGGTCCGAATCGCTTCCGTTCGACCGTGGAAAAACATCTTGGTCATGGCCGGCTCGTATGTATTTTCAAGACGGCCATACAGTCCGTAGTATGCAGCCTGGAATGCCATTTGGACGAAGGCATCCGGAGAGAAGCCCATTGATGTTATGACGTTCTTGCCATAGCCCGTGAAGTCTAAAGTTTGGAACTCATTTTGATTGATCAAGTCCGCCAGGCGTGTTTCGGCAAACCGGAGGGCGGTTTGCAACTCAGGAGTCATATCCCATTCGAGCTTGTGAGGAGTGGTACTGACATCGCCAAAGCTCTCCGGATCTCGTTTCGAAGGGTCAGGACTTTGACTGGTCCATAATGTCGGCGCCTGCCCATTGATGGATTTGGCAAATCTCAAAATGGTGTCGGTATAGACATCGCTGGCAAACCGAAGCACAGTGTGACCATCCACGCCGGTGTGTTCGAAGTTGATTCCGGCACTGCCATTCTTGCAGACAATGATTTGCAGCTTGTCGTACCATCTGTTGGTGCAGGTTCCGACTTGAACCCCCCGTACTACTTCGTTGGTGCCACAGAGCATGTTTCCGCACAGATGAGAAACGTCCGAGGGCTCGGTATAGTCTAGGCACACCATGAACAAGGCAGAGTCGACAATCCCAAGACATTCGGCATTGTTGGAGCCTTCCTCCCTCGTGAGAAGATCTCTTAAGCCGGACCAAATCTTTCTGTTCTCGGTGCTGAGCACGCCGATCGCCCCTTTGGCAGCTTCTTGGATTGGGGTCTGGTCTGCATCATCAACGATGACCTGCAAATTGATGGCCAGATCTTTCTCAGTCATGATCAGGTCATTGTTCCGGTCAAGGACGTCGAACCAATAGAATTGGCCACGGCACATAACCACCACGTGTTTGGAGTCGGAATCCTGGCCAATGATACACCCGTTCTCCGTCGGGACTCGTGCCGTTCCAAACAACCGCGAGTATTGGTACATGTCTAGCGGAGCGCCTCTCAGTGTATCGGGAGGAAGTTCTTCTTTTCTGACCGCTCTGACGAAGCAAAGCGCAGAGATCACCAACGAGGCCGCTCTGGTGACTTGATTGTTTCGTGCCGGTGTGGGGTCATCCTCCAAGAGAAAGAATGGATTCAAGTTCAAGACGACTGGATTGTCATAGTTGAGGTACGAGTCGTACCAGAACTGCTCAATGTAACTCGTCCTGCCTGTGGCATACTTCTTCAATCGTTCTTGTAAGTCCTTGCCGTCGTTCTCGAGGAAGTCTCGGACTGCGGCCTTGGTCTCGTTGTGCTCATGGCTATTTTGCAAAGGGGCTAAGGCTTCGAGATACTTCTTCATGGTCGACTCCAGGTCGGGTATGGGCAGCTTAGGGAGTTTGTCTTGGCCCGCGAAGGTGATTCCTTGCTTGGGTTGTTCCTTCTTGGCCGCGGCTTCCTTCTCTTGCTTCGGATACGATTCCTTGACATCTTTCGCAGTCTCCGGAGACCGCTCATCCTGACCCCCACCCATCTGGACACCGTTTGGGCCAAGAGGACTGTTCAAGGTCTCGTCAATGGATCGGGGAGGGGTGAAATATCTCGTTCCTGTGACGGAGGAAGGCATGGTTAATATCTGGATCATCCGTACAAGGCCGCCACTAGCGTGGCGATACTGAGAAGGCGAAGAGCGGTACGGTAGAAGTAATGGCAATCGTGCAAGTAATAAGGAGGCATGGGGGATCGAGGTCTCTTCTGGGCAGAAAGAAAAGGGAGCCCAACCCCGGGGTCGTGCAAGAGGAAGAGGAAGTGGAGGAAGAAAGAAAACCGTATGAGGGAGTCGCAGTCTAGATAAATCGTATTGAGCAGAGGTCAGAAGTATCAGGAGGGGTCAAGTCAATTGCATTGCGTGAGGATCATGGCCGCAACCAGAGCCTAATAGCGGCCCATAGTAGGTTAGAGATTGGAGACACATGGAGCCCTTTCTCCACGCCCCAATTCCGCCTTCTTTGGGAAAACTGAGGGCACACAAATCTGTGATCGGAATGCATCGCAGTGGTGTAGAGGGTAACTTTGTGTGGAAATGCGGAAAATGTGGGTGGCCCATGAGCAAAGACGCGATGGTGGTAGCGTCTCGGAGGAAAGGAAAACAGGAAAGACGTACAGAAAGTTGCGTGTAGAAGAGCACAGTCTGACAGGCTAGCTGGGAGTGGCCCTTGGCCGCCGAGGTTGCGAGGAGTAGTGCCGGCTGACGACGTCGAATCGCTCAGCCGATGGAGTAGATGTTCTGTTAGTTTCCTAGAGAGTCAAGGAGCTCTGATTCAAGCCTCTCAATGGCAGAGCTGTGTCAATAAAAATTAGATGGGATGTCTGGACGCAGAGAAAATGACTCGGTGTTTGTGCGATC
Source organism: Rhinocladiella mackenziei CBS 650.93 (assembly GCF_000835555.1). Taxonomy (NCBI): domain Eukaryota; kingdom Fungi; phylum Ascomycota; class Eurotiomycetes; order Chaetothyriales; family Herpotrichiellaceae; genus Rhinocladiella; species Rhinocladiella mackenziei. The sequence goes on from NW_013550604.1 coordinate 99,991, forward strand.
GAACTGCCGCTGGACCTCCACCACAAACTTGAAGCACCAGATGACTTCCAAGGTTTGTGACGTAGCTTGATGGATCATGCAGAATCGGATCGAGACAGAACCTCCATTTTAAAGACTTGAATCTTTGTGGCTTCTAGAACATCTCCTGAGCCCACGGTGTTCTCGTTCTGCGATGACGTTGCGCCCTTCTTACCAGGGAACGGCGGTTGACCGGAGGTCATCGCCAAAAGACAAAAACCTGAGCATGGCCAAAACCGACATCTGGGGGCAGAGCATCTGACAGGATCGGAGAGAGTCGCTAGAATAGAGGATGAGGCAGCTACAGTAAGAGCTTTCCATTTCTCCGCAGCCCAAGGAAGAAACTCGGGGAAAAGCACCGACAAGGGATAAGCGCCCTAGGCTGGGGCGAATGGACAAAAGGGAAGTGTGAATCAGGACCGAAACCATGGATCAAAGCGCCAGCCACTAACCGAGAAGAATCTACGACCACTTAAACCGTGCATTGAAGTAGTTGTATGGGGACCACGGGATCTTGTCGTTCAATATTCCAAATGCTGTTTGCTGTTATACATTTTCTTTTGTCGGGTCTAATTTACAGACTCGATCGCCTTTGTAGGCTTCTCTCTCTCCTTCTCTTTGTCCCTCCCCAAATGTCTCCAAACCATGGCCGCTGTGGTCCAAGAATCAAAAATCAAATGTAGTGAAGTTCAAAGATAAGATGGTGAAGCAGCACTCCTGCAGAAGAGAAAGAAAATAATACAAAATTCCAACAAAGCTCTTGTCTGCGACGCTGGTCGCGGATCCCCTCCGCATGAAAAACAAAGTTCCCAGCCTTCTTCCCAGAATGCAAATGCTCAAATGCTGGTATGATGCTCTGGTAAAAATGCACTTCCCAACTCCCTCGCACGTAATGACTTCTTTTGAGAAATGTTGTCTGCTGTTCTTCTTGGTCTCTCCCAAAGTCATTCAATGAGTCGTCAGGTCATCAAAGCAAAATCACCATTTACAAAGTCACGGTGGGCATGTTGCCGGGTTGCAACACGTTAGCGGCATATTGGCCGCCGAAGTTGCCTAGAAAACAACGTCAGTGAGAGTCCAGAACAAAATATGGGTTCTTGCATATACGCACCAGGTGGGCTGTAGTTGCAGACAGTGAAATATGGGCTGACGTCACTGCCCGTGTTGGCCAAACCGTTGGGGCAGTACTGAGTAGCACATCCAACAGAGGTGGTGGACTTCCAAACAATCTGGGAGTAATGGCCCCATTTCTCGAAGTTGCTCATGTCGGGCTCCCCACCATATCCGGGGTAGAAGTTGATCTCGGCGTTGTACATCTCATTGGTGATCATGGCGGGGATGTCCTCGGGAGGAGCACCAGCACCAATGTTCTGGCCATAGCCACCACCGCCGGTAGAGGTGTCATGGGCATAGACGCAGCTGGCCGCGATCTGTGCGGCAATGGAAGCCATGTCATCACTCCAAGTCAGATCCGGGACCGAGGCGTTCTGGCGATGGATGTTGTGAGAGTCGAGGATGCCTTGCTGATAGTCGGAAGATACAGAGGTCGAGACAGGAGACGGGGTAGAAGAGCTTGGGCTGGCAGCAACCGAAGGAGATGTGGCAGAAGAGCTGAGGCTGGCAGCAGGCGCCGAGGACGGAGCCTCGGCATAGCTCGAAGGATCAGGTATATCGGAAGCTGGTGCTTGAGTGGGAGGAGCAGCAGAATCACCGGCACCTCCACTTCTCCAGTCACCCCACCATCCGCCTCGGGCATCCGACTCGACAGAGGTGGTTTCAGCAGGGGGAGCAGGGTCGACGGCATTGGTAGCAGGTGTCTCGGCAGGGGGATACCCGGTAACGGTCACGGTCTCGATAACGTACTCAATAGTGGTGACCAACGCACGTTTGTCCAGAGGAGTGGCAGCGGCCCAAGCGGCGCCAAATGCTGCGATCGTGAAGGTTGTTGACTTCATTGTGACGGATGGCGTTATTGACTGGATTTATTGATTGATCGATAGAGGATTTGGAACCAACGTTCCCTTCGAGAGCTATTTGATAACGGATTGTGGCAGGTAAGCAAAGCACCGGGCGTTGCACAATTTCGCCGGTTGGTGTCGGTTGGCTGGGCGAGCAGTGTCCTGTTGTTGACCTGAGTTCTTTCACACCAGGTGAGGCAGGATTCTGGAAGGGCTTCAAGCCGAGTTGTGGTCAAAGAGCTGTCTGTTGTCGTTTGGCAGGGCACGGACCGCGGTCCAAACGGCACAGTCACGGACTGTGCTGAGGAAAAGACTCGGGAGAGAGTCCTTTTTGGTAAAAGAGTGACTTGTCTTGTGCAGCTCGAAGGAGTGAAGAGTGCGCAAGGGAAAAACGAATGTAAGATGGCAGACCGCCAAAGGAAGGACTGGAGATAACGAAGAAAGAGAGTGAAGGCGCAAAGAGTAAATGGATGGTAGAGGAGGAAGAGATGTCGTTTTGTGCGGCGCTTCTTTGTCTTGGGCTAGGATCGAGCGGGTTGGACACCAAGAACAGCAAGTGGTTGGCCAGAAGAACAACTAGTGGAAGGGAACAAGGACCAATTGCAGGACCAGGCCCGGGTCAGGATCAGGAAAGCTAATTGCTCACAGCCCTAGGTTTTCTTGGTGGGTGCTTGGAACCTGGAGCTTAACCAAACCGAGGCTGGTGATTGCGGGGAGTACTGCAAGTGACACCGGGAGATTAGAGATTGGAAGTTTGTGGCCGATGACGATCCGACGAGGTAATCTGGACTGAAACGCTGAGGTACTAGGGGGCTGGCACTGAAAAGAAGACTGAAAAAGAAAGATACTAAAAGAGAGCGAGCCGAAAGGGGGTATTCCGCCCTTTTTGAGGGTGATTTTAGAATTTCACCTTGTACAGGCTGGTCCCGGGAACGAAGTTGCCAGCTGATGTACAGTACACATCATGGAAGAGTATTACGACATCGACAAGATGCCAGCTCGATCACTTGTTGGTTGGGATGAGAAGCACTGCACTGCGGGTGTGAATTTCACTTGTTCTCCTGCTCGTGTTCCAGTCTAATCAGCCTGTCGTAAGTGTTCAACGCCCAGCGATTGGCTCCAAGAAGCTGGATTTCACTCATCGCGAATTCTGAAAATCATCCCCCGCTCGCTGGCTTGTTTCATGTTCTCGCGACATGTCACCTCTCATCCTTCCTCCCCTTGCCATCTCAACGCATGGTTTTCTGGGTTCCAGGGTCTTCCCTTAACCCCCCCCCCCCCCAAAAAAAGCACACCACCGATCGCGTCAGCCTTGTGGCAGGTGAATTGTGGTATTCAGTGGTCCACCTAATGCTTACCCACGTTCAACACCTTCCTCTCCGTTTCGGCCGTCATTTCCTTTACCGTGCATCATCTTATCAAGTCATATTTGACCTTCTTGGAACTAGGGGCATTGGCCGGGCTCCGAAAAGAGGAGGAGAAGGGGTACAATTTCAAAAATCTCTCAAGACTCCATACCGTTTCCTAGAGTTCTGTCGGTCGCAGAGAAAAACACGTTGGGTTTCCATCCTCACACGATTCCTCAGGAAAGTCCACGAGTCCTTAGTCAACGTGGCCATCTTGACACGAAACGTCCGCCTCGCCACATCGGAGATTAAATCTAAGGAAGTTCTAAAATAATGGGTAAACGCTACCTCAAGAAGGAATGGTATGTTCGGTAGGTCGGCATGCAAGCCATGTCTTGCATCTTTCCGACTCCACCCTCTAGAGCACCAAATCACCAGTCAACTTCCACTCTGGCGAGCGATATCAAAAATCATCTTCTGTCTCAGATATGGAACGTTCGATTATGGACTTGGTAATACTCACATCTCACTTTGAAACAAGCCGTGAATGCAAATATCTGGCCTGAATTTTCAGAAATTTGAGTTTCGACCATTGGTGCGGTTGGTCGATCTCAAAAGATCCCCTCTTACCTCCTCAACACGTACCTCAAGAACAAGTTCGATTTCTTGATGGCGACTAGGTCGGCATTTCAATCCCGTCCCACAGCTCCTCCGAGACCTTCTCCCCTGCTAGGATTGTGGTTCATGCATGGCATTTAAAGGAAGATGGCAATAATAAACATTTTACGTTTGATGCGTCAACATGGCCTAAAAGGGGAAGTGATGCGCAACAGCCTCGCCCGAAGAAGCCCTTGAGGAAGTGACTGCCTGTGCACCATGCACGTACAGCAAAGGATGACAGGTTTCAAGATCGGACCAGTCGGTAAACCGTTCATCGTCGATGAGCAGCTGCCACCTATTCCAGCCACGCACCATCCAGTCATCTCTTTTCGACATGGATGTCTGTGTAACAGGCTGAAGTGGTAACTCATGTTTCCCGCCATCGAATTAAAGTCCGTCAGCCTCTGTCGTTCCACGTTGTCATTCACATTTGACTTCCATCTGCGCTTTTGTGCCATGTCGAGCTAATCCAGCTTCCATCTCCAGCCACGTGGACTCAGTCTGATACATTTCCTGCATATGAAGAGTCAGGTATACAAAAGCACTGGCAAAGCTGCCACCCCCTCTCCTTGCACTGCCATACTGTGAGTCGGTTGCTTGCAGCTTCAGTTCGACACAGAACGATAACTCCGGCGCTGAACTTATCATCTCGGTGCATCCAAGGTAAGTATCCACTTTAACCTGGACTAATCATTCCACGCCTCAGCATGACTCTGACTGAGCGATCCAAAGGCATCAACATTCACATCTGTCAATGCGATGTCTACACCCCCACTACTCTGTCCGTTATGAAGCATCTTCAGCTACAACTGCTCGCCAAGTTCTCTTAGCCCACAATCGCAGTGTAAGCGTATTCCGCCAATCAAAAATGCTTTCGGAGTAACAAGTCCCGATTGGAGGGGGATTTCTGTCTCCCAACCTCAAACTGCGAAAGTATTCTGTCTTTGCTCACATTTTATCTCTCATCGACGCCATTAACAAATTCGCAGAATCAGTTCTCCCTCTCAAACAGCTTGAAAGCGGTCTCACAATAACCGTCTTGTGTTTGGACCATCTGGCACAGTCACATCGGAGAAGCCTCGCCTGGAGCAAACTTTCATTTTCCTTCAACTCTCCTTTCCCCCAAGTAGGAAATCTGGAAGACACGTTCTCTATTCCAATTTGGATCAAATAACATTCAACCACTTTCTCCACGCCTGGTCCGTTCTCACAGAACGCTCGTTTCTCAAATCATTCAGGACGAATCTACCACATCGGACTGGCCGAGACCGAGACTCACAATCTTCTTAATATATAACTCCTCCAGGATCTTACCTGCCATGGTGTCGAAACCAGTCATCAGAGTAATCGGCTCTCTAAACATTGACTTTGTGACCCGTACTCCCCGAGTCCCAGGACCCGGAGAAACATTAACGGCCACTTCAATGACTGTTCATGCGGGAGGCAAGGGCGCCAACCAAGCTGTCGCGTGTGGGAAGGCGGCTTTCACTTCACAGGCCGAACAAGACGTTATAGTCGACATGATCGGTGCCGTCGGTGCCGGAGATCCATACTACGCCTCTCTTCTCAAGCCCACGCTGGAAAAAAGCGGCGTGTCCACCACTTACGTTGAAGAAATCAAAGGAATCCAGACCGGGACTGCTACGATCATTGTGGATTCAGGCTCAGATGGGCAAAATCGCATCCTGTTTGTCCCAGGAGCCAATGCTCGAGTCACAGATGTCACGAAAGTCATCGCATCGGCAACTCGAGACAGTGTCCCCGACGTCGTCGTCATGCAGGGCGAGATCCCTCGCCCGACTGTGCTGGGACTACTCGGCGCTTTCAACTCCACCGAATACAAGACATGTGTCATTTTCAATCCTGCACCGGTTTTCCCCGAAGGCATACCGATTGAAGCACTCAAGGGATTGGCAGCGCTGGTCGTCAACGAGACCGAATGTCTACTATTGTTCCGGGCTATCGAGGAGTTCAAGTGCATCGAAGTGCCCAGCAGTGAGGCAGACATGACAGAGTCTCATCTCGCCCGACTCACCAAACACCTTCACGACCGGGCCGGTATCTCCGTCGTGGCCGTGACACTCGGTTCTCGTGGCGTTTATTACTCGGCCGACATCAGACCAGGCACTCCAAGCCAAGACTTTATTCCCGCAGTCAAAATACAGAACGTCGTCGACACCACAGCGGCAGGGGACACATTTGTCGGATATTTTTCGACAGCACTGGCGCGGCACTTAGCTGCGAAGCAGGCGCTGGATGGATTCGATGTCAGGACTGCAGTCAGCAAAGCGAATCAAGCTGCTGCGAAATGCATCCAAAGAAGCGGGGCGATGGAGAGCATCCCTTTTGGATACGAGTAGATATGCGCTTAACAATATATTCTTGCTGTCAGAGCTCATCGTGACGTGCGGGAGAGGGTGGATCACCTGGCCCAACCAGGGTTGGCCGAAGCGTAATCGCTCGCACGACGCAGCTCCCACCGACAGCGGCAGCGTAACCTCTGCCACCCAGCGGGTCCTGTGTCTTGGGAGCGAGCTCTGGAAAGCCCGTATGTAGCACCTCATCGAGGACCGAAAGATCTGTCTTAGTGTCCTCGGGCTGACGATCATCAGAGCGATCTCGTTCATGGTCTCCATTTTGACCAGCTGTCGCCATATGGCTGCCTACAAATCGCCCCGATGAATTGGTCAGAGAACAGTATCAGTACGGCCGCCCAGTGAGGGTCGGTATCGTCCAGCCAGGGCAAACGAGAACTCGTAGTCTCTCGAAGTCCCGCCCGAACGGGAACACATATGGGTTATCATCCCCGTCTGGCCTGCTTGATTCCACTGGTCCAGATAGAAGCTCGGTGTAGGTTAGCACTGCGCCATAGTGATATGGGAGCATGCAGACGGGGTTATTAAATTCTCTTCATTTTTGTAAAAGAACCTACCATCAATCGCATGCCGCTGATTAAACCAGAACTGTGGTCACTTTCGATGCCGCGGACGAGCACCTGTTGCTCGCATGGAGGGAAACGAGGTATACAAGGCTCTTGTGCTCGATGCAGCAAAACCTATATACGTCAAGACACTCACTCTAATCAGGACTGAAGCCCGACAAAGCAGAGGCGACTCAATTTGTATCGGCACCACCAGTTGGTCTGTCCACATCATATACGCCCCGGCGTTCCGGGTCATCTTCAACGCGGCAGAAGAACATGAGTGTGATCAGGCTCAGCCTCGGCGAACATCGGCCCAAGCGTGGTCCATAGCTCCATAAAGCAAGTGGTAAACGAATCGACGAACCGAGGCCCGCCATACTATGTATATTTCTCCACCTCTCCAATGCAAACGATGTTTCTTCCTTTTTCGATCTTCAAACTTCGATTCTTTCGATATACAGTTTCAATTGATCTTGATCGGTGAAACCGTCGCGAATTCTTCCTGACCATTGACCCTGCGACATAAATACAAGGACCAGAATATACAGGAGAGTGATATCTTCGACCTCGGCTGTGCAAGACCACCACATCTCTCATACCTTGGAGACAGCATTCTGCCACGACCACCATTTTCACGGCCGCCTACGACAGTGCTCCAACATTACACATGGCGTCGACAACCTTCCCACCACCACCCTCGGACCCTTCTGTGATTCTCTCCTACCCAGCTCCCCATGTCCTCCTGGTGACCATCAATCGAATCAAACAAATGAACTCGATCCCCTTCCCCGTCCACTGGCACCTGCATCGGGTCTTCGATTGGTTCGACCGCGAACCCACACTGCGCGTGGCCATCATCACTGGCGCGGGGCCCAAGGCCTTCTGCGCCGGGCAGGATCTCATCGAGCTGGGCAAACGAGACCCCAAAGTCTTAGAGGAGAAGCCGTACCTGGGTATGCATCCGCCCAGCGGGTTTGCGGGCTTGAGTCGACGATTGGGCAAGAAACCGGTCATTGCCGCTGTTAATGGGTTTGCGCTCGGTGGTGGGTTTGAGATTGTTTTGAATTGGTGAGTCTAGTTCATCGCCTTTCTCCTCGGAGACGGCCCTCTGCTGTAGTCAGAGGGTGTTGAATGTTCTTGGACGCTTCTCCGGATTTCTTTTGTCGCCGCAATGATGATTGATGTCTCTTCCAGTGACATGACCGTCGCCTCGCCGACCGCCACATTCGGCCTCCCTGAATCCCTCCGGGGCATCTACGCCGGCGCCGGCGGTCTCCCCCGACTCGTCCGCAACGTTGGGCTCCCCTTAGCCTCTGAAATCAGCATGACCGGCCGCACGCTCTCAGCGGAAGAGGCCCTGCGCATGAACTTGATCAACAAAGTTAGCGCGAGTGCTGAATCGTGCGTGCCCGAGGCCGTCGCTCTGGCCGAGAAAGTCGCCAATATCAGTCCGGACGCCATTGTCGTCACGCGCGCCGCATTGCGCGAGACCTGGGAAAATGCTAGTGTGGAGCGCGGGTATCAGATTATTGATGAACGCTTCAAGCGTGGGCTAATGGAGGGAGAAAACTCGAAAGAAGGACTTGCGGCATTCAGAGAGAAGAGGAAGCCAGTTTGGAAGGCGAGTAAGCTGTAAGGCCAAGGTTGAGTCGAGAAGTTGTGGGCCATATGGAATGTCGGTGTGACGACATATCTCCCAAAGGATATTTCAGGTCGTTCAGTCTCCAGCCTTGCGGGGGGCGCATGTTCAGCAGTAAATAGCACGAGGTCGCCAAACCGTGAGGGCGATCCGCTGGTCCAAGAGGAGAGAGTTGAAAAGGGCCAATCCATCCATCACGTAAGTGGTTATATACTGGCCCACGCAGTGCCTACTCAAATCATCTACTGGCCGAAAGAGTTGGATAACCACGGTTCACCAGTTAGAAAGAAACGCGGCAATATTGCTTCCCACACCCTGTCCTTTTGCTCAATAGGACTTCTGGGTGTCTGAGTTCCCTACATCACATCATCGTAAGGGTGATCCATTGCCGTTTCGGGCATGATAGACACTTCCTCAGAGATTCTTTCTTATTGTTGCAAATCTTTCCCAAGTCTTCCCTCCTGATCAAAACTCCATCAAACTAACAATGACACCCCAAATTAAGCCAGCCAAGCTCCCAACGAGCATTCGGTATTCGAATGGAACGATGACGAGATTGAGCAATGTGACGAATGGCCAAAACTTATATCCAGCGATGAGCATGGGAAAGAAATCCTAGAAAGGGGTCAACATTTTCATAGTGGACCTGAAGAAGTGATATCTCCAGCTCACTCTTTGCACAGCTGTCAAAGCCTGACTCCAAGTAGCACCCCTCAAAAGATTGATCATGACGATGAAGAAGATGGTATTCAGCGATGCGCCAATGCTTTGATCGAGCAAGAGTTTTGCGATCGTGTTCGCAAGAGACAAAGTCTCCTTCTCATCATCCTTGTCATTGACCGCCACATCGTCGTCCTTCTTCTTGACAGCCTGAGTATCTTTCTTGGCATTACTCGGGAAGGTCTCTTCCAACACCAATTGCCATTGGTAATTGGGGGGAGTGGTTATGACGGCGAGAATAATGAAATGGAAGAAGGCAACGGGATCGATAGAAGAAAGGGCTTGTTCTCGATAGGCAGTCAGTCCCTGGGCGAGAGCGTTGGAGAGTGCTGAAATGGCGGCAGCCTGCGCCGTGACAGTCGGTAGACGAGAAGACATTTCCATTTTTTTGGCTCAAAATCGGATATAGATAGTCGGATGCCTGAAAGATAGGACTAGCGAATATTGATAACTCTTTTCTCGTGGGCGAGCTGAGAGAATGAGGTTCGTCCGATGCTGGTCAAGTTGGACGGAGTTTCCGCTGGCACCCATCAGAAACGGTGACAGGGTGAGGTTTCATTGTTGGCAGATTTCACGACATGTGTCAGGTAGTGCAAAAGAGAAGAAGCTGGAAGTGTTCCAGATCAATGCATACAGTTAATACTTCGGCCTCAATGGATTCAGGCTAAATTTGTTGTGCCATTGGAACGTCAACTTGGAGAATTCGGTCTCTACAAAATTGTTTCCCACCAGATTTCCGCAGACATCCCCTACCACAGCCGGTCGGACTTACTGTTGATCCGGTCCCGGGATGTTTTTCCCCACGTGATGAGCTGACTTGCACGCTATTCCGATCTCGGCTCGTTTCGCATCACCCGAAAGCCGTTGTCGGGATATCCGCCTTCGGTTGGGGCGGCCCTACCATTTCGGGTATGGTCGCAGGCTGGGCGCGTCGCCGTCTACAAGAACCCTCTTCCTATCCCAATCCTCTCTTCCCTTCAACCTGTTTTCTTTCTCACCTCCGTCGCGCTGATGCATTCGTCGCGCGTCACACGGCATCGCCTGAATCCTCTCTGCCGCACCGGCCTCCCTTGGATTCTCCACCGCCTCCTTCGAAATCTGCCTCGCCCCTCCTAGCGCATCCCGATCACCCTCCCAATTCTCGGTCCTTACGGCCTCCGCACCCTCGACGCAGCCCGTTTCGGCCCCCTCCAAGTCTCCAATTCCCCCATGGCACATTCAGCTTCACCGGCTACACAACGTGCAGGTTCAGCTAACTCCAGGGCCCTGAGAGCAATTTTGCAGGGCGATAAGGAGCCTGAGCCCGAGATTTTTGAATGCTGCGCACATTTAGATGTGTGTCCTGGCAATTGAGTATCTCACCTTCATCGCTTAGGTGTTGCACAGCATCAGGCGATTCATGAACGTTCATCAACGCATATTGAGCTGATCTCCTCGCGGAATGCTGCGAGCCCTCTTCCAATGGCATACTTTTTGATTATTTCTGACTTGAAGAGGTCGGACATGGAGAATCGCGCAAGGGAATCAACTGGGAAAGATGGTGTAACATTCCTATAAGCCCGAAAGATTAAGGCTCGTGGAAGTTTGTTGAGTGCTAAGCTGGCAAATAGGGGGACAAAGAATTCTAGGAACGGCTTCCAAGGGGGGCCTCCTGAGATTTGTTGCATGGTTGGGCGTCCTCCTGGTTATGCCCTGCGCCCTGGCACACTAACGTTGAAGTTCGCAGCCACGCTTCCCGCCCCTCCTGCCGATTTTCTTTCATCCTGCAGACAACCTTGCAGTCGTCTCAATTCATAAAGGATCGCACATACCGTCATGTATTTCACTGTCGACATTTCGGGCTGATTAATGCGGAACAAACTCCTGCAGAATTGGACAGCTTCTGGTTGCACCACGTATGTATTGTTGCGGTCGCAAATTCTGGACTCGGCGACTGGATTACTTTGCCCATGCTTGCGGGCCAAGGGGTATCGGAGCCCCAACTACTTAGAGCTGCCTGGTGAAATCACATGACAGCCGTGACTCCATATTTTCTCAAGGCAACTAGGGGATACGATACGATACGATATTCATACACCCTGTGCGGGCTGAGCCCATAGGGGACTAGCTACTGCAGTGCCCAACTCGTCGTTACGTTGTTGATCCCGGGCGCTGTTGAGGTTCGTAGTACTTGTCTCGGCACCCACGACCCTCTGCTTGGTGTGCCAAGGCACTAATCGCCCCTACGGGTGGACCTTCGCAGAAGGGTCTGGGTCAACGATACCGCAATACAATTAATTAAATGACCTATATAAAATTTCGGTAATTAAGTGAAATGACCAATTACCATCCGTTAACGCTCCATACGAGTCATCTCGACGTCGAGGCTCGTCTGTTCACGCCCTGTTACGAACAATCTCGAGTGTGATTAGTAAAGCTTGAGTGGTCCACAGACTGGATCCGATCCATGGCCCATATCGATATCGACTTCTGTCGAGCAGGGCCCCCGGGCCACATAGTCCACGGATTAGATCCGATGACGGTAGTCTTTCATCAGATCCGATCCATGGATCATCTCGATATCGAGGATATCGATACCTATCGAGTGTGCCCCCCTCGCCACATGATCCACGGATTGGATCCGATGACGGGGCGGCAGGAGTAGCGAAGATGACTGCCGCCAGAAGGCATCGTATACAGAGTAAATGAGGACTCTACAAGCTCAAGTCGACCACAAGGAATCGATTCCGACTGTCCACAGGCTACAGAACGCGTCGGTTGCTGAGAAGAACCTCTTTCCAGTCCTCACCGACCTTTTTGGTGTATGTGCGATTTACGCGGCAAACCTGCCAGTTTTTGCATTTTTGAATATAACTAACAATGCTTAAAAAGCGTTACGATCCTGCTGAAGGTACAAATACTCGCACTCTGCTCCAATCACCGACCCTTTCTATCAAGCCAGAGGCAATAGCCCATTCAAACCTTTAGCGCAACTTAATCGAAGTCGTGACACAATCAGTCTTCTTCCGGGCGTTTCCGAAACGCGAGACTGGGCCAGTCCACATCCTTTCCTTTCGATCGGGTATTGCTTGCTTCCCCTTCCTGCACACTGGCCTCACTCCCTTCCGCACTCGTTTCCCCTTCTTGCTCAAATCCTTCATATCTGTAGTCTTCCTCAAGCTGAGAGAACATTCTATTTCTCCGAGAGAGTTGGTCAGCCAGAGTTTCGTTCGTTTGTACCGAAGCAAAGAACCGGTCGCTCGAATCTGTAGCCTTCATATGCTCTAAGCAGCCAAAGATGGTGTGGTCGTGTCCTCGCGAATGAATCGCCCACAAATCAGGTTGCTGTCCACTTTCGCTCTGCATCACTTGGACAAGTGGAGCGTAAGCCCTACCGCTTCTGACTACCCCTAGATCGAAGAGGAGGCACAGGATAGGGTACTTCATCTGGTTGAATACAAATTTCGTCGGCTCGCGCTTAGAACCTTTCTCGTCGCTCTCAGAATATTTCTCGTCGTGTCCAGAATCTTTCCTTTCGCGATTAGAACTTTCTGCCTTCGATTTGCCCGAATTCGACTTCTGGTCAACATTAACAAAGTCCTCTCGAAAGATCTCTCTCACTGTTGTAGCATTCTTCTTGTTCTTCACCTGTACTACGATGACTCCACAATTCGATGGATCGAACTCCTCATCCTCCGTGCCATAGTACACGGGAATGAGCAGATCGTATGTTTCCTGGCACCAAGATAGCTGCATCGCAGCGCTTCGGCGTAACAGGTCGCGACATAATCCGGGGATGACCTCGGGGGTAAGTGCTGAATCGGTTGGTAGAAAATGAGTAAAGTTCATCCTGGCTTCGAGTATCCGCTTAGGCATCTTTTCAATTAAATCGTGATGATCCTTAGCATACAATGCCAGGAGAAAGTCGGAAACCGTGAAGGTTGGTGCAAATTTTGGCGTATGACCTTGTCGAGCCCATCGAACCCAGTCGTGTGCCAGAATTAACATTAACCGAGCATAGAGTTCCCCTTTGCGCCCTTTTTCTATCAATCCTTTCTCAAGAAGCTCCTTGCAGAGTGTTTGAATACTACCCGGCCAGTTGACGTTGCTGCAGAGATGTTCCATAGCCGCTCTAACTAAGACTGGCTCTGATGGCGTCATTGTGTCCATCACTCCGGTCTCGCGATCCATGGATATGACCACCCTCATGAAAGAATTCACCGCAGTCCTTGTGAGAGAGATGGTGACAGGGTTCTGCAAGCAGACATCCAAAGAGAGACGGAAGGACAGCGCAGCAAATACGTGGTTCGGGTCGTCAGAGTTATAATACCCCTGTTGCTGGCCGCCAATGAGCTTCAATTTGGCCAATTCGATCATCCCCTGGCCCTCATTTGCATATACATACCAGAGAGGCCTGCCGAATTGGGCCATGTGATCTAGATTTGCAAATTCCTTTAACGACTTGCGGAGCTCCTTTTTCCTTAGTGTTGGATTCTGCATCTTTCGTCGGTCCTCGACGTCGAGCTGAAGACTCACAAATGGGGGAAATCGCATTAGTTCGGTTTTGGTCTCTTTAAAGCTGATACGAGCGGAGGGGTCCAGAAGATAATCGCCAGTTCGAATGATATTGCTCGGCGGTACAAGGTATCCGACGAGAGATTCTGTTGAGAGGAAGAAAGACCACGCACGAAACTTCTTCAGACAACTGATGACTCGATTGAGCGCTACATAGAGTCCGATGTTGGGTTGGTCAGACGGCCGCATTCTCATTAAGCTTGACGCCTCGTCGAACACGATCACCAAGAGTGGGCCCGTGTCGCTGGTGTCTCGACATTGTTGAAGAATTTTCATCAGGTTTGTGATAGCATTGAGAAGGCCGTTTAAGGGATTAGGGTGAGCTTCACTGTCCGCCTCTTCGAGATGATGGTGAACCTTAGACAGTCCGTCATCGTCGAACTTCTCCATCCAATTTGGGCTGGAAATTAATTCTTGAGCAATCGCTCGAGCTCTCTTCGCTACCGAATCGCAGAACTCGATGCGCATCTTGGACCGTTGGCTCTTAGCGTCCTGAGCATCGGTAGCTGGTTCAAGTGTTGCCATCTCTGTATGCCTGCTACCCGCAAGCTCTTCTAGAGTCATCGTGGTAAAGGGCTGACTCTCCACCCAAGTATAGACTAATAAGGTTAAATTAAGGAGGATTTCGGTAAAAGAGTATCGGCAACTTACATGTCTCGAAACTAGCTTGGAGCAATGCAGTAGCGAGAGTATGATTCCACGCTACGACTGCTCTCCTCTTCAGAAAATTAGTAGATCTCTCTTGTCGATTGATAGGCTCGGGGATGTTGGTGGGCGGCGGGTCGCGCAGGAATAATAGTATCTCTTCATCAGGAGGTGGAAAGCCGGAAGTCCCAGACTCGCGAAGAATGAAGTTGATCATCGGACAGCGTTGGCCGAAAGCATCTGCTAATCTTGATTTACCCATACCACTGCTCTGAACGAATACCAAGGTATTTGAGAAATACTTGCTCACATCGAGTAGCTGGTATCGCCGAATGAGGTCCTGTAGCGCAACTAAGGAGTGCGGAAAATAGGCGTTGTTCCAGTCTTTTTGCAGAGCATGAAGGACAGCACTTGTCTGAGAGGGGGAACGTACGTGGAAGGCGGTATTGGTTGTCCCCTTCTTGACTCGACTCGGCAACATCTTTTTGAACTCTTCCGGGTGATTTTCCTCTAACCACTGATATATTTCGTCCGAAGTCATATATTGTATCTTCTCTTCGTACTCTTTCGGAAAGGTTTTCTCCAGCCAGCGAAGCAGCCCGACTATACTTATATCTTTTGGCTCTTCTTTCGTTGTGACGGGTTTTGCCTGGACGACTTGAGGGCCTGACCCGGTGTGTCCCGCGTTCGGTTCTGAAGAAGTGCTCATTGTGACGCTACCTAGAATGGCCGGGGACGTAATGAGAAGAGAGGTAGGGAGCGGAGACGGTGATGAATCGGGTGACAAGAGAAGATGAAGACGAGTATGACGAGAAGAGTACGTGAGGGCAAGGTATTGATGCTGATGGACTGTTCAATCCGTTAAATGATTGATTGATTGGTTCGGCTCATCTCTCTCAGGAGTAGAAAAGTTTGTGGGTGCGAGTTGTCTCGAAGTGACACGGCAGGAGTGACATGGCGAACGCGACACGCCAAGCCAGCGTTGCTATTTCAACGTGTGTGTTCAACAAAGACTCCGGTGACGTGAGTTACTGGACCGTATGAGGTAAGTTTGGCGAGTCACATGATCACAAGTACTTACACGGAAAGCGCCGCGACTTATCGGGAACCTCTGGAGTGAGAGATTCTTGGCAGCGAGTTGCCTAAACTCAGACCCTGCGGCTGCGGGCGCTTAACTTTTTCCGGAGGAAAAAGCCTTCGCAAGAAGGGTCTGAGCCCTGATACACCAATTTTCGTAACGTTCGCTACATTTTCTCCACAACACAACGTTTTCATAGACGGTGATGTATATATGAAATTTTCTTTGAATTGAGGGCCTCGTTATGCACTTTTCCGAATTTGAATTGATGGCGTGGTTTTTAAGATAACGCGGAAAAACACCTTCTCTTGACGACCCGATGATCTTCAAATAGCTCCCAATCACCCAAAAAATTTGCTGGCACTGTCACAGATTGTACTAATCGATAAAGAATTGCTATAGAAATTACTATACCAAGTTTCAAACCATGGCGACTTCAATTGATTCGTGCATGTCGAGTTTTTCGTTAACCGCATCGTTTTCAGATGACGCATCCAACACGCCAGCGAACTTCCTTTCGGAAGAGGCTCCTCCTGATAGTATATCTACCCAAATTATTGACACTGATCGTCATGTTTACCAATTTAGTCCTCGGCCTTACCAGGTCAAGGCCCTATATTCATTGATTCACGGCAAGCAGGACACAATATTGTATACGCCAACGAGTGCAGGAAAAAGTCTCATTAGGCAGATCAATCCTATTCTTTGTCCAGGCTGGGTACTCTACATTATCCCTCTCACTCGGCTTGGTGATGGACAGGCTAGAAAGGTCACCGCCCTTGATGGCTTTCGTGGATTTCTCCTGAACGATAGGTCCAACAGTGCTGAGAGCTCCCTCTGGCATCGACCAGCCACCAGTGTACCCATCGTACGTCTATCCGGCTCACTCCTTCGCGGTTTCACAGATTCGGATTAGGTGGATCTGTGAAATCCCCCTGGCCCCTCGGGGGGGCGGGATGATTATGTCATTAAAGGATATTTCGGAGTATGTTAGAAGGGGAATGGTATTCGGGTATTCGCTGATGGTGACTTCTTTGCTGATGCCCTTAGTCGGCTCGATTGTCGAGTGGGAGCTGGTGCGGACGATGCGGTAGCAAGCAGCCGTGATGGCGTTATTGGAACAGGTGCGTCGGGCGCCATCTTAGCATGCACATTTGGCATCTACTGTACATGTACAGGAGATGCAAATCATGTGCTGACCTTCCGCTCCTGCTATATCTGGAATTTAATCTTCTTCTTTGCTTTCGCCGGTAGTGTCTTTTCTCAAGGTCTTTACTGGACGTCAACATACAAAACCCGCTATCCCTCTTCTGGATAGTAATAGAATATATGCAATTAAATTGCTCAGCTAAGGCACTATTCCTAATCGAGTTCCTCTCGTTGCTATGGACATAGTAAATCACTATGGGATTATCTCGACGTCGAAGGCTCGTCCATTCACGCTCGGCTACGAACCATCTCGAGCGCGATCAGTAAGAGCTCATCTAGGTGGTCCATAGATTGGATCCGATGAAATACCACGAGCCGTCGGATCCAATCCGTGGATCATGTCGTTATCGAATAGGTTCCCCCCCTCCCCGGGGGACTTGGTCCACAGACTGGATCCGATGGGGGGTGGCCCGGAAAATGTTTAATCCGTTGAGGGTAGGTTGCCCACGGGTTTCATCGGATCCAATCCATGGGCATATATCGAGTAGGGTCTCCCCCCGGCCACATGGTCCACGGATTGGATCCGATGACGATGCGGCAAGGGGAGCGCCGACGTGCCCAGTTGCCCACGTGACACTGCAAAGCCGTAGGCTTACGTGATTGGCCAGCACGTCGCTCTTGGCGTCGACACACAACGTCAAGCCCTAACCAGGCGATTCCAATTCAAAGCCAGGCTGAGCCCATTCAGTATTTTACCAATCTTACCATACCACCAGGCTGCCAAGGCTTTCGAAGATCAGCGACCTTTTGCGATGCTCAAGTATCCCGCCCCTGCCTTCAGGAGAACAGGGGTCAATAAGCCTGGCCACAAGATTGCGCGAACGTCAACTCTCTGCGCCACCCAGGACTTTTAGTTTCCAGGATTAAAGTGTCACAGCCCCATTGTAGGTTTGGGGGCTCACTCTTTTCGCACATGCGAGTGAAGTCTCACAATTCCCATTACCTCAACCCATCCTCCAGTGTTTGATAGATTTTGTCCTACCGGTGCCGGCAAGTTACAGTAACCATAGACCCAGATACATTGGCAAACAATGGCATCCTGTGCAGCGGACTGGTAACCTTCAAAGTGCGCAGTGACTGACATGATCTTCTTCATCGAAGTGCCACACCCTTGAGAAGCGTCGCTGCTACACAGTAGCCGAGATCGACACCATGGCTCCTGCTCACGCTCGGTTTTCTTATCAGAAGATGGACGATGACGACCCAGATGCACAGCACGAAGCTGTTGAACTCGGGCCCTTTAATACGGTCACTAGTGCAAGTTTCAACTACGGCGCCGTTCCAACAATAACATCAGATCTTCCCAAAGGGTGGACATCAACCGAGAAAATGCCCATACGCCCCGCCTCTACTGCGACCATGTTTTCGGGATGGCGAGGCGGCGCGACATCCGCTGCAGGATTGGCATCGATATCACTCTGCATCAATCTCGGTGTTGGAATCTGGCTTTGTACTCAGGGCAAGAATGCTGGAGGACTCACCGAGGTCTACAGAGGTAACTGCAACACAGCCAAGCAACTGAGTATCTGGGTTCACTTGGCCATCAACATCCTCAGCACGCTACTGCTTGGCGGGTCGAACTATTGCATGCAATGTGTATCGGCCCCTACGCGGAAGGAGATCGACAAAGCTCACTCTCAAGGGAAATATCTGGATATCGGAGTTCCCAGTATGCGCAATCTGGGTGTTATTGGCCTTCAAAAGAACGCCTTGTGGTGGATCTTGGGATTGACTTCCATTCCGTTACATCTGATGTGGGTATGCCTGACAAATTCGAAATGTGACCCTCCCTGACCGAGATGTAGGTACAATTCGGCATTCTACTCATCTCTCTCAAATAACGATTACAACATTCTCATTGTGACGCCAGATTTTGTTACTGGAGGGGCCTTTGATCTCGCGGCGGCAATCGACGCATCACACACAATTTGGGATTATGATGCCACTATCGACGTGGATCCTGCGGCTATCCAAAGCGAAATTGGAACTGCCCGATTCGAACGCCTGGAAGTCAAACAATGCATTAGAGACTATGCTCAAGTATTTCTGTCTAGTCGAAGGAACCTCGTCCTAGTGTCAAACGCTGACCAGGCCAATAATTCATTGCTCTACTTGGAAAAATATGAAACAAGCAGGGAACTTGGAGATGGGAGATATACGCCCTACAACTGGTCGGTCGACTTCTACCCTTCCCAAATCAAAACTGACACGGACAGGATCTGCCGAGCGGTTGGGACCATCTACCAGTCCCATAACCCCCCAAACAATCCGACGGCTTGCGACGCTTACATATCTGAAATTGAAGCGGCCTCGGATGAATGGGAGCCGTGGGGCTACCAGGTGCAGTACTGCATGAGCGAGACGGTGGATGAGTCGTGTAGCTTCAATGGCAACATCCCCATCATCTTCACCGTGATCGCGTGCAACGTGGCGAAGCTGTTGCTCATGTTGATAGTCGCATTTCGGCTACGGGGATCGCCACTCATCACCATCGGGGATGCGATCGCGTCCTTCCTCCAGCGACCCGACCTGACGACCGAGGGACTCTGTCTCCTGACCCGTCAAGACGTGACAAGGGGGACCGAGAAGGTCGGCCCAGACGGACGGCCACTCCCAGGGCGACTGCGGCTCTGGCCACCCGACGCCAGTGCCACAAAACTACAGGGTCAGCCTGCCACAGCTCGCCGCTACAGGTGGTCCCAAGCGGCCAGCTGGAGGCGCTGGGTGTTCACGATCGCGCTGACTGCGATCGCGCTCGTCGTCGTGGCGGGCCTCCTTGCGTGGGCGAGCAAGCGAGTCGTCTCCAGGACGCGCTCCATTTCGATATGGAAGATGGGCTTTGGCGCCGTCAACGTCAACACGCTCATCAACGGCTGGGACATCGAGAAAATCGCCGACCCGTCGACCCAGATTCTCGCCAGCATCCTGATCGCCAACTTGCCGCAGACGATCCTCTCGTTCCTCTACCTCAACCTGAACGGCCTGTTGACCAGCATGTTTCTGGCCGATGAATGGAGCGACTTCGCCCGCGAGCGCAAGACGCTGCGCGTCTCCACACCCCAGGGCCGCCAGCGGAGCAACCACTTCCTCCAGCTGCCCTACCGCATGGGCGTCCCGCTCATGGTGCTCTCGGGCCTGCTGCACTGGCTTGTCTCGCAGTCCATCTTCCTCGCCATCGTGAGCGAGTACACGCCGCTCGGGGACCTGGCCACACCCGTGGCGATCGCCACCTGTGGATTCTCACCGGTTGCGATGTTGACTCTGATTTTGGTCGGCGCCGCCACCATCGCCGGTGTCATCGGCCTGAGTCGACTGAGGTACGACGGCGGCATCCCACTTGTGGGCAGCTGCAGTGTCGCGATTGCTGCGGCGTGTCATCGGCCGACGTGGGACGTCGACGCCCACCTAAATCCCGTGCAGTGGGGTGCGGTGCCGGGAGCGGAGAGAGAGACGGGAGTGGGCCATTGCTGCTTCACGAGCGGCGACGTCGAGGAGCTCCATATCGGCAGGATGTATGCCGGTATTATACCGAAGCTGGACTGAGACGCACGTCCGCCATTTTGCGCGGGATCTTGTACAAGCATCGTCATATATACCGTAGAGTAGACAAAGTTCCCTATTTTGTGTCAGTCATGTGGAAATCATACCGCCGTAACGAAAAGTCGCTGAAACTTCGGAACGGGACTCAGATATTATTGGTATGCCCGAGGGGTCCGGGATTGCCTCGGGAGAGCGAGTCGGGAGAGCGAGTTTCGAACAACAGCGAGTGGGTCTGGAGCTGTCTAAGCACAATTGAACCTAGTTGTGCGAGCGTTGTCCGGTGGATGGCGCGGTACCTCAAATCCCTAGTAAAATGGGGGGTTTTCAGGTACCTTTCCATCCACTTTGCCTCGCTCGCATAATTGGCCCTTTTGGTGCTTCTTTTGGCGTCGTTGCGTGATCAGAGCGTCTCTGTTGTCTCTGAAGGTTTTCTATCGCTCGTGCAGCCCGCCCTTCTACCTTCTGACCATGTTGTCACTTCTATCGCCTCTGTGGGCTCTCTGCCGCCTCTTGACGTCGCCGTCGAACCCCTTCCGAACCTTCTTGATGCTCTGTGAGCCTCTTGTGAGTCTTGAATGAATCCCTGCTCTTTTTCCTGGTTGTATCTCGTAGTGTGAGGGCGCACTCTCTTGCCTCTCATCCCGGCCAGTGCTGGAGGTGCTGTAGATGCCGGAATCTCGATTGGCGAAGCCTCAGGAGAGGGCGATCGACGCGGTCGGGGTCTTTCAGGAGTGCGAATCGGTAGGCGCCGTGAGAGAGCCCGCAAATGCCACAGGTGTGTCAGTACCTCAATTTTGATGTTTTGGCACCTTGATTTGGGCGATTTTACTAGGGTTTCGGGGGGGTTTTCCAGGTACCTCGCCATCCACCGGACAACTCTCGCACAACTAGGCTCAATTGGTGCTTAGACAGCTCTAGACCCACTCGCTGTTGTTCGAAACTCGCTCTCCCGACTCGCTCTCCCGAGACATTCCCCTTCTCATCGACAAGAAATCTGGTTACGGATAATCGGAACCAGCTAGGGGAGGAGGCGTTGGAAGCTACTGAGTGCCAGAAGCACTGGATAGCTGGAAATCTTGTCTCCTAGGATTTTATGTCAGTTAACTTTTAATCAGGCCGCGAATTTCATCAGTCCAGTCAATCAGGCAAGCAACTCGACGTCAGTCAATCAGGCAGGCTGGCGATTATGTCAGTTAATTGACTGTTGGCCACGCAGGGCTTCTTTCTCCGTGGCATTATGAGGGAGCCCCAAGGGACTCTCTCTCCACGTCCTCGAGGCGCCATGTTTGGGGCGGTGCGGTCGAAGGTACCCATTCTTTCGAGGAGCTGACAGTTCCCTAACTGTTTCTGGTCCCGGTGATGATACGTGAGTGGGAAGTCGGTCTGGGATGGGGAAAGACCAGGTTAGCGTTCTTGACATCGAGGGAAAAACGCCTCCAAAAGCGGCGGCACCAACCGCCAAATTTGGCGGGAGATTTCCCTGCAACCTGCGTTGAACTGTGATTATATACAACGAGGGCAAAGGTAAGGAATCTGGGTTAAGACGAAACCCACCAGGCCGTCCCACGTCAAGTTCACACAGCTTCTCAGACATGCCTAGGGCAATATTACATTCCCTATTTTGCAGACGTGACCTCATCCTGACGTGAATCTGCGGATACCTTGTCCATCCATATCTACGTACCCTGCTGATCCTTGTCGACAATAAAACCACTTCTCCATTTGACCATACTACTTCTTTCCTCATTCTTGGAATCTCTCACGTACAGGAAGACGACCTCCATCCCATAAAATCAACCACTTACAAATCTTCGTCAAAAGTTCAAAATGCCTCGGGGAGCAGAATACGATAACGGAGTTCCTCAATCTGACAATCCCATTGAAGCAGGACGAGATAAAGTCCACGGAGGATCAAAGATTCATCACCATTTCTCCCGCGATCAGTGATCCCTGGTTTCATTGTCCCTCTACTGACCTATGCGTTCTCTTTCTGCAGCCAACAACACAGTCCGAAATTGGAAGAGTCAACAAGAACGCACCGTTACCTGAAGGCCTGAATGAGATGGACAACAAAGTACGCGGTGGAGGCTCGAGTAGAACGGTCCCAAGATATACTGGAAGTGGGAAAGGAGGCCACGAACCCAAGACATTCGGAGAGAACAAGGGGCCGAATGCGTGAGAATTCCAGCTACACAAAGCGTCAATCAGACTGCAATACCGACCTCGCCATTCCCAATTCCTAACCACCAGCAGACCCCTAGTCCTGATGCTGATCCAGTTTGATATCCCTTCTCTTCTTCGCCCAATAATCAGCAACAGGCAAGGGTCCCCATTTCTTCGGCTTCTCTTCTCCCCAGGTTCCCGGCAAAGCCTCGATCACCGTCTCGGGATCCGGCGCTGAGAAGAATGGAATACTATATCTCTCGGGCGCCATTTCCGCTTCAATTTCCGCATCCTTTTCATCTTCTTCAATGGTCTTTTGTCCCTGTTTCTCACCCCCCGGTTGAGATTTCTCAGCGATACTAGCACTCAACTTTACTGGCTCACCGACTCTATGCACGGCGCTCTTCCACCTGGAATTCGTCCACCGCTTCAGCAAGTATCCGACGTTGACAATCACCGTCCCCGGCTTCGGCGCCACAGCTCTCCACGTCCCCGTCTTCTCGTAGCTCTCACTCGTCCCGCGTTCGCTTGATCCGACAACAGCGATTTCTAACCCGGACCCTATAATGCCATCTCCTTCGTTGCCGGACTTGGGTATGTCTTCTTGGAACAGAATCGTCAAGGCGTTTGGGTCCGAGTGTGCGGGTAATCGGACTTGGCTCCCTGATCTCAATGCCTGGACAGGGACGGCTGGGTAACGGATCAGATCCATGCTGAAAAGGGAGCGAATGTGGTAGTTAATCAGCGCATAGTCGGGAGGAAGATGGAGCGCGAGAGATAGGCAGTCCAGTAAACGGCGGGTGAGGCGTGAACAGTCCTGTTTTCAGTTATGAATCCATTGTTTCCTTCCCCTTCCCCCCCCCACCAAAAACCCAAAATCTGACGTTCTTTCCGCCTCATTCTCAGGCATGGCATGAGACAAGTGTGGCAACGTACCTCGTAGAAAGCCATCAAGCCTTCCTTGAAACCTGGCAGGAGCTCCTCAGATGGCCACATACTCGGCCGGTTCAGGAAATCTGGATTTCCGAATTCAAAGCTCTCTTTCATACAGGGCCGGCCGCGGACAATCTCCGTGTTCAATGCTGTGTAGCCGTATGAGGTGGTGGGATTGGGAGCAACAAGCTTGAGTCGTTCAGATAAGGGAAGCGTGTAGAATTTTCGGGACTATAATCGGTTCGATGAGTTTCGCACTTGTTGAAATGAATGAAGACGAAGCACGAGGTCGTTCTCCGATTCCTCGTAGTGCTATGTCATCGGAAGAAGGACATAGGTCATTGTGAAATTCCACATCAAGCTCACCCATTGAAATGCCTCCTCAATCTTCTCCTTCGAGATTCCATGGTTTGTCAGGTAGAGAAACCCATGTTTACACAGCGCCTCGTCGACTTGGCGAGCAACTTGTTCTTGATTGGCTTCGAGGAAAGGCGAGAAGTCGATTACAGGAATTTCAGCAAACTCCATTTGTGAACAGGACTGGAAAAAAATGAGCCTCTGACTATGAATTAGTCCTGGTGACGATTTCCACGGTTGCACGGAGGACGAAACGTAAAGGATACATGTAGATGGTGCGGGGTTCCACACATATATCCTTTAACAGACAAGTCCATGATTGTCAGTCGAATACGAGTGTCTCGTGGAATGCTGCTATTGACGGGTATGAAAGCGGGTAATGCTTGTGGACAACGTTCCAAACCGTAGTATGCACACATATTTCTAGATGTAGTTGTGCCAGGGAACAATTCTATTCTGACCCATTCATCATCCAACCGCCCATCGTTTTGTATCATCGACAGAGTTTGTCCGTTTTCCACGTCGAATGTATGAAGAAACACTCCCAGTTCAGCTCAACTCAATTCGGAACTGGCTCTCTCGAAACAACCGCGGAAAGAACATCCTGCCCAACAGCTTCTTCTTCAAGATGACGACCAGCAACAACACCGCCCTCCTCGTCTTTGAATACCTCCGGAGCCGTCCACCCCGTACCGGCTTGGACCAGCAGCATGACGATCGCCAAACAGCCGCCTGCGGAATAAATCGTCCTCAATGCCACCTCATAGCCGAACATCGCGACTTCTTTATCCACGCCTGTAAGTTTCTGGACCAGAATCGGCGTGCCCACCAACTGTCTGATCAATTGGTCTTTGCCCGTGATTCCACGGTCTTGGAATCCCTGTTTCAGCGTCTGTTGCAGGGTCCTGAGGAACAGGCCGCCGGAGACAGACGAGCCGAAAGATCCTGAGAGACTGCGGAACATGGCGTTCAAGGGAATCACGATGATGTGCGACGACGGGAGTGTTAAATGTAGGACGTGGGCGAGCGAGTAGTTGAGCAACGAGCCGACGATGAAGCCGTTGAGGAATAAGACGATAATGTACAGATAGATGTTCGAGGCGGGCGTGGATATCCCCGAGACGGTGAACATGGACAAGGAGAACAGGATGAAGGTGACGAGACAGGAAATGTAGAACGAGCCCGCCCGTCGGATATGGAGCCATCCGGCAAGAAGACCGCCGAGACCAAAGCCCAGATTCGTCGGGATGAGTGTCAGTCCGGCGCCCGCTTGGGACCAGCCTCGGAGAGTGAGGACGTATGTGGGAGTGTAGAATAAGATACCCCAACGAGCGGTCATGACGCCGATCGTGGCTAGGCCGGTGAGGATATTGCCTCGGGACTTTAGAACCGAGACTGGGACGATGGGTTGATTGGCCCAGTTCGCTTCCACGAGGACGAAAAGGACAAGAGATGTGAATGATAGGATGATAGGAGTGATTTGAATCTCGGGTAACGACAAGCTGTAAAGAAGAAGGACGACGGACATGATGATGGTGATGACACCGAAGTAGTCGATTTGAGAAAGCTTCTTGCCTAGTGATGCTTGTTCAGAATCCGATTGGAGGGTTTCTCTCGGTTTGGGAATCGCGAAGAATGCCACGGTTCCTGCAGACAGGGCAAAAGGAATTTGGAGCCCGAAGACAGCTCGCCATCCCACCAGTGGTTCAAGAGCGCCAGCTATGATGGCCCCACAGGCCACCCCGGACGTGTAACCGGTGTTGATACAGCCGAACAACAAACCTCTTCGTCGCTGGCTGGTCAGTTCGGTGACGAGAATGAACGCCACGGGTGTGACGGAGGCACTTCCCATGCCCGTCACGGCTCGGCCGACCAAGAAGACCGGGAGGGATCGGGCCTGCGAGGTGATGAAGAGTCCACATGCCTGCACGACGATGGAGGCGAGGAGATAGACTCTCGGAGTGAAAATAGCACACAGTCGACCTGCGACGGGGGTGATGCTGGTAACGGCAATCAGATAGGCTGATGTAAACCAGCTGACTTCAGTGGATGCCCCGAGATCTATGGCAATGGGGGATTGGATCGTGGTGATGAGTGAGACGTTGTTGGTCAAGATGAAGATCAGCATCCAGACGGAAAGGCAGATCAGAGTCCCGCGAAGTCCGGAGATCTTGTCATCTTCGACCACTCGAGAATGTGAATGTGACCGTGGTTCTCCTCTCCTGTCATCCAGGGCAGGAGAATTGTTCGGGAGGGAGGCCAGTAGAGGCGTCCTCTCCGAGTGGATGGTATTGCCAGTCATGGCTGTTGCTTCGTAGCCTCTTATTCTCCTAGAATCACTTTAGTTCGAGTTTCCATGGAGGTGAATGATGAATCCCAAGAGAATCAAGCAGCTGTCTGTCATGGGGATAGATTTTGCTGACAAAAGCAGTTATACTGAAGTATGTCCCAATTAGGAAGGTCAGACGAAAGCGGAAGTTAAAAAGCGTAGCGTTTAGCGAAGCTCGAGACCACCTAGGGATCAAT
Source organism: Rhinocladiella mackenziei CBS 650.93 (assembly GCF_000835555.1). Lineage (NCBI taxonomy): Eukaryota > Fungi > Ascomycota > Eurotiomycetes > Chaetothyriales > Herpotrichiellaceae > Rhinocladiella > Rhinocladiella mackenziei. Next base: position 126,260 of record NW_013550604.1, read on the forward strand.
TTTGTTCACGTGACTTCAAAAAAAAGCAAACCACGTGACCTTTCCACAATCACATGATCTCGAAGGCTTGGCAATATCGACCGTGGTGACCACCTACGCTTTTGCCCCCCGGGGAATATCCTGTCCACGGCCCCTAGTTTTTGATGATTTATTGAATCTGCAGATCTCCTGACCTCCCTCAGAGAAACCCACTACGAAAATCCAAGTGGCCTGGTGGATAGAACCCTCCTTTTCACTGTCGAGGAAGAATGTGTCCCGACCATGGAAGTGGACTGGAGGAGTGGTCAGGGGAAAGCCCTTCACCCCTTCTCTGACACAGGAGCTTGTTGTGGGAAATGTTTTGGGCAATTCAAATTTCTGTTCCTTTCCTTGTTGAATGGACTATGTAAATGAGCGACATATGGGCCTGTATCACCCGAGAAAGATGGCGGTAATCAGATCTACTCGGCGCACTCGGCCCTTCTGGTCTCAAAGACCTTCAAAGCTTCCTCTGCAGCCTTGACGCCACTCAAGACCATGGCACCAAAAGTGGGTCCCATCCGATTGGCTCCATCAAGTTCACTGAGCTCCATTCCTCCCATGATCAAACCTGGAGAGACTTCACGAGTGCCCTTGACGATGGCATCTTCCGCACTGTTCATATCCAGAGCACGCATGCCACCCAATTTCTCAATGGCATTCATACTGACGAGTCGTTTGGCGCAGAAGGCTCCGAATGGACCGTCGTGGCCTGTGGTGCTGATGACGACAGGTGCGTTGATGGTACTGGAAATGATCAGTTAGTCTTGCCACGGGGCTAGCAGACGGTTCCAACTTTACTTTGGATCCATGCAGCTGTGATTATCATGGTGCAAAGTCACCAGAGTCCAGTTGGTCACGACACCGACGACTCTGACCCCACCGTCGGCCGAGGTCCGAGTAACCAGGTCTTCCACACAGGTGGCATTGAAGAGTTTGACGTTGGGCATGGCCAAAACCTTGCTCATCAAGGTACTCATGAACAAAGCCGCGTGCTTTACGACGACATAGCGACCCTCGTCGTCGTAAGGCACGCCGATGTCGTTCAAAAACTCATCGGCCGGCTTGCGCAACACCATGGCCGAAAAGAGTTGACCACCCAACCAGCATCCACCACCCGGTGAAACAGAGGCCTCGATGATGGCGATCTTGAGGTCGGGTCGTGCCTTTGCCAATGTGTAGGCCGTGGAAAGTCCACAGGAGCCCGCACCGACAATGACAACATCCGACTCCGCGTATCGGTCGAGGTCGGCAAAGTATCGCCGGGTCATGGCACGAGAAACCTGAGATTCGCGAATCGGATCGAATTTGAACGCATCCCATTTTCCGGCGAAATGGTCCAGAAGTTTGGTCTCCACGTTATCGGCATTGAGAACCAATCGCTTGTTGGACTCAAGAGCAGCCTTCACCTCCTTGGTGGCAGCGAAACTGTCGGATTCGTTGAAAGTGGCGATTGGAGGAGACATCTTGCCGGCCGTAGTCCTGCAGATCTTGGTTAGGGCGAATTCATGGGGCAGACAGGGGAAGAGGGAGAAAGAGCATGATCCTTCCGCTGGTATTATCCAGAGTCAAGTTCAACCGTATGATCTCAGAACGCACTTTCAACTCTCCAACAAACGAATTACCATCTCCAGCTCTGAGTGGAGTGGGTGGATGGCGAATACGGTATGCTGGGAGAAAATTGTGCGAACACCGGTTCATGCGCAGACACTTCTCGAGTGTGTCTGTCTGATCTTATACTAGAAGTACCTTGACCATGATGTCTCTCAACCCAGCGAGGGGATAACATGGCGCCCTCCATCTTTCTGTCGAGTGAGCTTTACTTGATGGGATGTTTTGGCTGATTCCTGTCATTGTTAGTCCTGGTATACTCAGGCACCGTGAAGAGGTGTGATATAGTTTACTTCAAACAGAGTCGTTCGTCTTAAGGCGGGATGAATGAGAGGAGGTCCTCAGCAGGATTGGTGGAAGACGGGTGAGAGAAGCAAGCAGGGACGAGTTTATATGGCAATCTTCACCTGTGGAAGAAGTCGGATGTGTGTGGGGAGGGGTTTCGGCATTGCAACCGCCGCTTACAACTGGGGTCTGGATCAGCTGCTGTTATCGACAAAGGAAGTGGAGGCTTCTGGTCGGATTCTCTTCCCATCCAATGGTAACCTGATATACCAAGTTGAGTCGCAGGGATGTCCATCTGGAGAATTGCATTCATCTACCCCTTGTCCTGTCGTTATCGATGAAATGTGGAGACTTACTGACCAAGTGAAATAACAATGTTGTCATATCCCACGAATGATTTTCCTCGTTGTCCCAACCACCCATAACTCTCTTCAAGATCCACCAGTGGCCATGCAATATTATAAAATGGCTGCTACCACCCACGGCTTTCCCTTTGGGGATATGTACGGTGCATATTCAGGCACTATTCACGCTCTCCGAATGATGACTGTTCTGGACAACATGATATTGTGATTAATTGGCCATTTCCATTATTCACAATTGTGCAAGTCGATGGTAGCGTAAATGTCCAAAGATATCAAATCCCCTCCCCAGATGAACCACAGGTTCCAACGTCCTGCTGGAGGAAAATTCCCCATGGCTAACTCGAATCAACGGCCTATCGAGAACGCGTTCTCACTTGATCGGCCGTCTCCTCGTCAATGTCCTCAAAGCTCCTCGGTGTTTGATCCTGACGCAAATGCTCGGCACGTTCCTTCTTGTGCTTCTCAACCTTCTTGATGGCCGTCGATGTCAACTCTTGTCTGGCCATCCTCAAAGCCACATCTTTCTTTCGTGTCTTTCGATCCCCAATCGTGATAAGAATACCCGCTGTGATGTTGACCGTGATGGAACAGGCGAGAATTGTGGCCGTCAAAGCCTGAGGCCGCGTATGGTAGCTGATACCCCATGTACAGGCACCCAGAGAGATCTGGAGCAGTGAGTGACAATCGAGCAACACGACGATTGCAACGAGCAGCCGCAAGGGAAAGGCGTAATGGGTCGCGGTTTCGTGTGGCTTGTAAAAAGAGTGCGACTTGGAAAATTTGGCCTGATGGTGAACGAGCTTCTGCTGTTGTTTGGGTGTCAGAACTGAGAACTCATATTCCTCAGGCTTTGAGGCCTCTGGATCCACCTCTTTTTCCGTTTGAGCAGGGAGGTCGTTGTGATCATGCAATTCCGGCAAAGCTTTTTCTCGTCTTAACCTCCAGGTCAGTTGGTGGTAGTGTGCAATGAAGATCATGTGGTACGTGTCCACAGCCCGAAATGGGGCCAGACCATCACCGACAATGGCGAAAAGGGCGACCAGGACATTATCAATAACATTGATAATATACAGTTGTCGATCTCCAACATAAATCCAGCCAATTAAGAAAAGTACCCAAGCCAAACCGAAAAGCGTGATCAAAGTCGCGTATAATGTCACGAAAAACCCAAGAGCTGTCCATAATCGTGAGCATTGCTGATCGGGAGACAAAGGACACTCTTCGACTTACGTTTTCGAACATACTTTCCAAACGCAACCATTCTCTGCTTGAACTTCGATCGTTTAGAGTGTAGCATGTGCCGAACATGATCGTCCAATGCCTCTTTGTCCTCATCGCTCCATCCTTCCAACCTGACACCATGAGGCAGGACAGCATAATGGGATGCGGTCATAACCGAGGAAATACTGTGAGAGCGTTCGATCTGTGGTCTCCGCTGCCAGGACCACGTTCGTTGCATGGCTGGGGTGGTCTCAACCGGTTGTTCTTCTTCTTGACCTGTCTCGGTTGGTGTTGGCTCGCTGACGACCGGAGTCATGCCGGGAGTCTCCTTTTCTTCTATCGTAGGAGGACGCCGGCCCACTGTCGATCGGCGACTCAGCTCATACGTCGGTCTTCTATTCAACCATCTACCAAGATCAGGTACGAACAATGAGTTCTGAACGTTGGTAAGAGTAGTCAGCGTTGAAACTTCAGGGTCTAAGAGAGATTCGTTAGTCCGATATGCCTCAACAACACAGCGATGGACCCCACCGAGCACATCCAGAAGATCAACGACTTCTGATTCGTATTCAGGCTCCTGACGTTCGGCAGAGTGATCACTGAATCTGCTGATGATGGAACGGGCAGCGTTACTGACACTTCGTCTTCTGCTCACTCGGCCCGTGATGGTATCATTCATGGCCTCTCGATTCACGGCGGTGTTCTCGGCCACCGTGGGAAGGAGAGATTGTCTTGTATTTTGCCTCGTCAAAACCGCCGAACCGGGGCCTGTGGGGTTTAGATGTTGGGGCGCTGAGCTGCTGCGGCCACGGCCAGAAGAGGACCGGCTCACATTGCCGCTCGCATCGCCCGCCGTTGTGCTTGCTTCATATGCCTGTCGCAAATTTGTTGACGGCAGTCTCCTGATTCCAATCGGCCGCGTTCTATTAACTTGAGGAGGGGTGGATACGGTCGTTGTGGTATTTGGAACGTTGACAGATTCCGGAGGATGGCTCACAACGGTCACGGGAACTTGGGGTGATGACTGGGTTGATGTGATGGTGTAAGGTCTGCCACGGGAAGGGAATGTCGTGGTCGTCGTGGTCGTCGTGGTCGTGGTCGTCGCCGTGTTGTCGTTGTCGTTGGACGGTTGATCTGAGCTAGGATCCGCCGATGAATAGGGCATCGATGGGAAAGGTTCGGTTTCCGCCCCATTGTCGTGGCCAATGCGGCGCGAGTCTGGCCGCGATGAAGCCATTGAATCGGCGCGAAGAAGGCTGCAATTCTCACAGAGACGGCATCAGAGATGGGAGGAGGAGGCCAGAAGAAAGTTGGAAGCGAAGCTGAGGATAGAGAGACTTCGGTTTGACTTAGCGGATCGGAGTCGAGAATAGTCGCAGGCCAGCAGTCAGACGTCGAGACGGTTCGAAGGAGACACCGCACAGCAACGTGGTCAAAGTCAACGAGTCCAAACAAGAGACCAGCCTGTGGCCTAGCAACTCATGAGATGATAGAAGGCGAAAAAAGCCCTCAAGATGAGAGGCAAAAAGCACTTGGGGCGTGAGGAGTAACGAGCGGCTGGAGGAGAAAGAGAGCGCCAAGGACGTGGGCGCGGGTACGGTCTGCGGTCGGTGGATCACCATTTACCCGTTTCTACTCAAATCGCCACCCAGCAATGGACAGCGAGAGGGGACCTTAGTTACGTCGATGGCTCCATTCTACTTTTTATTCCTTTCATTGACACTCAGCTGAGTCAGCCTCGTAGGATGACAAACGAACGCAGCCGAACCAATCTCCTCATCTTCTTCATTGCCAACCTGCTACACACTACCACCCTGCGAGTTTCCAATTACCAGAGAGTCGGGTTCCAAGACAATCTTTTGCCGGAGAGACGCGCAGAGTATGGACAACGGTACATCGCTGCGCGTGGAACACAGGAATCATAGCCAACTCTGTCCAAGGACCACAGCAAGACTGAAATACGTAATTCAAATCGGAAAGCCGGCCCCTAAATGACTTGCTCCTGGCGAATAACCCGATGGGCCCCCCTACTCCCCCAAGAATCCAAGAGAAAGGAAAGGGTTCGAGACAGAAAGCCTGGTTCCAGCTTTGGGCTCGGAAACAGGTGCTGAACCATAAGGATGAGCATACTGATGATGCTGTTGAGGCCTCCTTCCCCTCCATTTGCCCTCCGCATGCCGTCAGCAGTACGATTACCCTCAAATAAAGGCGGCGACAATCACCATCCGACCGCGAATTGAATTTCTCATCCAATGTGGCAAATCACCCACCGCAAACGTCGTGATGCTGATGCCCTTTTCGCCCTGGGTCCATTCCGGCTCCTACAACTTGGACTCTCGGGCCTCGTGAGCAAAGGTAGGAGGATTGTCATCCACTTCCTGCTGAAGCCATCGAACCATCCTCGTCGCGGCTCGACGAGGTCCCAGGCCATCCGCATATCCCATAAATGGTTCCATGTGTTTGTAACCCATCATTTCGACGATTCGAGGATGTATCCTATCCAGCTTTCGTGGATCGACCGCTAGAATCTGGTTCTCGATCGGCCGAATGTATGGATTACAGTACTGAACTGTTGCGCTTTGTCGTGGACGGTCGGACACATTGGCACCGCCGCCATGCCACAATGTGCTGATGAAATACACGACTCCTCCCTCTGGGCACAGTGCGGGAATGGTCTCTTCATCTCTGCCTCGTCGAGAACTATCCCATTTATTAAAGCGGAGCGTTAGCGGAGCTTTTTCTAGACTCCGACCCCCCTGCGCCCGCGAGAAATTATCGGGAATGTCTCGGGAGAGCGACAACCCACAGCGACTCGCGTACCACAGCGATATTGCTAAACGCAAATCAGGCCTAGCTTGTGCGAGCGTTGTCCGCATGATGGAAAGGTACCTGGAAACCCCACCCAAACCCTAGTAAAATCGCACAAATCGAGGTACCAAAACATCAAAATTGAGGCATTCACATACTTTTGGTATTTGCGAGCTCTTTGCCTCATTGTTGCTCGATTCGCGACTTGTATAGACTTCCTGGTGTTGCAGAGTCCTGTTTGACCCTTTTTGACCTCTTGTTGCTGCAGCCTCAATGGCCACTTTCTTTGTCGGCGACCTCTGGCAAGCGCCCTCAAGGTGCGCTCCAAAATGACGTCCACCTTTCGGATCGATCTAACCTCAAATGCCCCAACAGCAAGACCAACTACTCCTTCTCGCCCCGAGACCCCTCCTGTCCTTGAAACTCCTCCTTCTTCGCCTCAGATTACTCCTCTTTCACGGCGTCTACCGATTCGCACTCCTGAAAGACCCCGACCGCGTCGATCGCCCTCTCCTGAGGGCTCGCCAGGAGGACTACACAGGCGACAGACAGGCCACAGGGGTGGCAGAGAGGGTCTGACACGCCACAACACCAAAATCGAGTGCAAAAAGGCGTGGAAAGGCGAATGCAAAGGACTCCATTAAAAGGGGTCAACGACGTCGTTGAAAGAAAGGTACTTCAAATCCCCAGGGAAAAATGGGGGGTTTCAGGTACCTTTCCATTATGCGGACAACACTCGCACAACTAGGCCCGATTGGTGTTTAGTGATGTCGCTGTGGTACGCAGGTCGCTGTGGGTTGTCGCTCTCCCGAGACATTCCCGATATCGTTGTCGGCTTTCCTAATTGGGTATACCGTCGTCTACTTCATGGGCCATGGACTGGATCCGACGAGGGATATCGTACGGGCACAGGACACCGTGGTCAACATCGTCCACACGTGATCCATAGACTGGATCCGATCAGGGAGGTCTGGCAGGCAAAGGCGGCATTCTACCCATTCCTGGGTGGGCCGTGGATTGGATCCGATGGGGTTGGCCAACTAGAGCACGTGATTGGGTGTCGGATTATAGATTTTCCGGGCTCCCACGCACTCTCCTGAGTGGGCCGTGGATTGGATCCGATGAGGTCAACTACAGGATTACGTAATCCTCGGATTATAGATTTTCCGGATCCCGAAGGGTCGCAATTACGTGAATCGTCGTACGGCCGCATGTGTGCGCCGCCAAGAGTTGCCAAGCCCAATGTGGCCGGCTCAGTCACGTGATCTCTCGAGCGCAGCGAGGCCGGGGGTTTGGGAGCTTGCCCCCAAAAGACAAAAGCTACGCTTTCACCCCTCGTGGAATATCCTGTCCGCGACCCCTAGTTATCAGCCACTGCGACCATGGATAAACAGGCTCCGGAGGGTGGTGTTTCCAAATGGGAGGTTGAGAAAAGAGGAAGACGAAGGCCTGGCCTTTAAAATGATCGAGATACTCTGTGAAGCACAGAGAGACTCAGGTATCATGGCAAATTCACATGTTTTATTAAATTGAAAGCTTGAGATCGACCGGGTGCTATCGAGGACTTTCTTTCAGAGGGAAGATCGTGACTTGTACAGTAGAGGAACACCAGACTATGACAAATTCTCGAGGAAGACAGTTGAGATACCCCAGAAGTGGTTATTTCTAATTACATGCGGTCCTCCCTTCGCTCACTTCCAAGGATTGAATATCGGCTCATTTCCCTCTTGCTATGTTTCAAAATCACGCAGAATACAGTCGAAAATCTCTCTCTATCCAAGTCGATAGTGTGATTGGTTAGATGGTCCTGTCACTGACAGGATCAAATTTGTGAAGGGGGTTTGAGGTCTGAAGGGAGAATTAGCTGCTGTGCGGTGGCCATTATTGGCATCCACAGAACACACAAAAATAGGCCGTACCGATGCACCGTAGAACTAAGATGGTAGAGGCTGGTGGCTGATTTTTGGTTGAGTCCCATTGATCTCAATCAAGCAGTCTAAACATGCGCTCCGTTGAATAGGATTTCGCTTTTCTCCCTTCTTGATGCCTTGAGGGCGTTTCCCTTTGCCGGTCAGTCGAGCACTGAAGATGGAAGGGGATAAATGACCCTGGGATGGCAGCTTCAGGGACTGCCGTGTGGTCTTCCGGGCGGTTACACTGCCTCGACGTGCCATGGTCACTCGAGATGAGGGAGAGAGGAATGGGTAGCTTCATGTAATTGCAAGCGAAAGTGCCCTCACGCTCGTACCTGAAGCGCCAGGGCTAGATAACATGCGACAGCACACGAAAAGAGGATGGGCGCTTTCTTTGGACAATTCCACGTAGCAGAAAGCGAGTCGAACCAGTAGTAAATCAATAAAAATTCAACCCCCTCAGCGGCGAATTCATGTGTGGAGTGGTTGTCAGCATGGAAGGGGCCGAATTCTGGTCTTAATGGAGACGGAAGGTTGACCGAGTTAGACGACACAACTCTACAGACCGCCGGTCACGCTGCTGCCTGTAGAGGCACCCCGGTATCCACAAGTGTTGTTCCACTGTTGTCTCCGCCTGGCTATTGGTGCCAAATACTCTTCATGTGATGACCAGCCTCCAGGAATTTTTTCATTCTTCGCTTCCATCATTACTGTAAGGAATTGTCAAGTAGTACCATCAATTTAAATTTACTCTTTCACAATGGCCGAAGATCATGTAAAAGATCCGTTCGAGGTAACTAGCGATGTATGTTTTTGAATCCCAATTTCTGGCACGGGAATTAACGACACATCTAGCCCTCAGCCTCAAATCCGAACACAACTTTCCCATTAGAGGGCCGAGACATATTTAAAGTGTCGGAATCAGAGCTGGCTGCTATTGCTGACACCGCTCCATCACTTCATACTCTTAGCGGTGCACGAGTAGCTCGAATCTCACGAAACCTTGTGATCAAGAAATCGATGTTGACCCTCCCTTCCGAAGCCGAAGCCATGAAATTAGTTTCTCAAAGGACATCTATTCATCTTCCTCGGGTTTACAGATCGTTTACTGTCTACGGGACTGGCGGGATCTACGACTCCACTGGATATATTATTATGGATTATATCGACGGTATTTGTCTTTCAGAATGTTGGGAGAAGCTCCTTCCCAACGAACGCGAAGATGTTATTCGTCAAGTCGTGGATATGATACGAGAATTACAGTCCCTTCACCTCCCTTTCGTGGGCCCAATTGGTGGCGGACCTAGCCACGGAAAATGGTTCTCAATATACGGCTCCGGACCGTTTACTGGTGTTTCGGATTTTGAAGAGTATTGTAATGGAAGACTTGAGATGGCAAAAACGACCGGAAACACGCCGACCTGTACCCCTCCTTTCAAATTCTCGAGTTTCGTCATGATCCATCAAGATATTGCACCTCGAAATCTACTTCTACATCCTTCTGGGCGGCTATATCTTATCGACTGGGGATGTGCGGGTGCATATCCTCCAATTTTCGAAGCGGCTGCAATCGCTCGCGAGTCAGACGATGATGGATTCAGCCATTCAGTTCTCCAGAGGCTTGAATATAACCAGCAAGCGCTTCAGCAACTTATGGGTATTCGTGCAGTCCTACATTTTTTCAATGAAACTGATGTAAGTTTCTGTAACATAATCTCATGGTTTCTATATAACTCACTAATTCATGGGATTTTAAGGTCGAGAAGCTAGAAGTATGGATGAAGAGTCGGCAGACAAAGCCTATTGATAAAGTAAGTGATCGATTTCCGACTCCAAACAAAACAAGCGCCTGATCTCGCGCCTAGACCATATGAACAACGCAGTCCCAACTCCAGACCAATACATATGGCTCAGTGTCAAATTCGCAAACACGAACGACCCGATCCCGATTTCACACAACACATATGATCCAGCTCGATTTCAATAAGCCAACAGTCACGTCTCAACGTGCTCGACGGAAGATATACCTATGCAGAAGGTAAAAGGTATTCGCTCTGGCGAATCCATCTTAAGATCACCCTGGTAACCTTTTCATACTCAGAACCAGACTCTCAGTAGTATGCACCACGATCAAGCTCAAGAGAAGTCCCATCCGGCCAAACTTTGAGTATCGCGGCTTGAGCTTCCTGGATCTGTCCCGAGTTCCCATATCCATTACTCTGAAGTAGGGATAAGGTATTGCTCGTCCACATGCGGCATCCGACGCCATCACGGTCGAACTCATATTTATCGCGGCCAGCCTGTATGAGAGCATCGACAATGTGGTGTACACGAAGTCCTTGCATCGGTCGAATCTGAACGATCTTCTTGGCATGGTTGGTAACGACATAGGGCAACTCTGAAACTATAAGGTTTCCTTTTGAGCCACCAGGAAGGCGGGTGCTTGGATAGCTGTAACTTGGAGTCATATCGACACGGACTGAGGAGGTCGGGCTAGTTTGGAGGTATAAGCACCAGTGGTTCGTGGATCTGCTGTTGTCCCAAGGTTTGCGCTCATGGGCGACAGCACGAATCATAGTGACTTGCTGTTGCCGAATGACGTCTTTGCGCGAAGCAGGGATGTATTGGACGGTTTGGAGAGGCATGCTTGGGATTTGAGAAGAGGAATGTAAAGGAACAATTGGAGGCAGTGCAGAAGGAAAGGAGTACTTTGATACGTATATACCTACGGAATTAGAGTAAGAGGGTGGTATACATCAAGATTTAAATAATCCCATCCCTCTACGCCGGTTTAGATTACGCGCTGGTCAGCATACTGGGATCTATCGGCCGCGTTTCGACCCAGAGAAATAAACAGCAAGGAGGAAATCTAGAAACCGCACGAATTGAGGTTAAACTAAAGCAGGAAAACATACGTCTTTGTTGAAAGTAAAGCAGGTCCCCAGATACAACTGCGGCTCTCCGACGTAAAGAAGGCATTGGCAATGGTACATACACAGACAAATCCCACAGTCTGTGTTGTCTAGTAAAAGTCATTAGTATTGTTGGTGGCGGTCCTTAAGCTAGCCTATTTGATTGACCGCCATGCCGAGGTTCAGTCGCGCATTTATTTCCCCCTGTGTCCACCTCTTGTTTCAGAGGCTACGCGAATCGCCGGCCTTCTGGTTTGTGCGTCCTGGCACCTAGTAACCCTTACCTGCTCGATCTGAGACGAACGAGTGCTACACTCATTATCCAAACGCGACTAACGAGGAATTCTGGAGGCATTGGGTATTTTGAGGATGGCCGGAATGGATAGTCTCGATGATGCCGAAATTTGTATGGCGGCGGAGGAATCGAAGCTGGTTGCGGCCGTGATCGAGTAGTCACTGGGCGTGAATTCGTCCACTACCACCACCAACCGCAAGGATCATGGTCACCGCTTACATCCCTGTCAAAGGCATGTCCAGCTGGGACGAGTCGCTCTGATGTTGGGGAAGAAATTCCGAGTCTTTTTGTCAACGGACAATACAATGGCACAGGACGGTCAGAACTCATGCTCCTCTGGACAAGCATTCCGTCACCCCAAAGGCCGCATGTGTTGTTTCTCGAATTTGAAGTTATGTCAAGGAGAGCTAGACAGCTAAGCGGCCAGATCCCTAAGGTGATAGTTGAGTTCGACGAAGATCTGTCACTTGAACAAGATATCGCTGCAAAGGGGATTGTCACTGGCGAGGACCGTGATTCAAATTAGCTTAAGATCAAGGGAACAGACGTCCGAGTCAACAAAAAGATGCTCTTCCACCTGGCGAGAGGGATGGACCTGACTCTGGGATGCAGAGACCCTCCCATTCCTTCGGGGCTTCTTTCGCGTCGGCCTGGAGCCCTGGCTCTCCGGTGATCTGGACCGTTTCCGTGGCCGCAGAGAAGACATACGTTCGTGTCGTGCGGCGTCTTGTAAGATCTTTTGGTCATAGTCTCGAAAGCAGCGGTTGCTGTTTGAAGCCACCGCCTCGCCTTCGTGGGGATACACCCAGCACAAAACAAGGTAGCCGGCAGGGCAAGTATCTGACCTTTTCCCCATGACCCTTACGACTTCTGGATCGGCAGGACACCGCGTTTGCTCTGTAGCTGACGGTGTTTCAGGGATCTCGAACGAATCTGCGGTTTCTGAAGTCGACGGCGGTATGCCGTCCAATGTCGACCCTCCTGCGATGGCGCCACCGGAATTTGCATCGGTGGTGTGGGGAAAGGTTTCGCATGAGGAAGGCACCACGTCACCACAATTGTTGGACCTCAGCGCTGGAAGCTCCTTCACATCCCGATCCTTCGGGCTGTCGTAATGATAGGCTTGGTCTACCCTCGCGGGGGGACTGTTCCCATTCAAGAGCCCAGCGTCTTCCATTTGCTTCGTGACCCATTCATAGTCGACCGACCATCGCGGCGGTTTGTTTGCTCCAGAGGCATCTTCTTGAACCTGGGACTGTAGAAGAAACAGATGGAGGTGGTGGAGTTGTGGACGGGGTTAAGGGTCGCATCTGCGTTACAGACCCAGCCAGAGTCCTGGCAATCCTGTTGCTCTGGCCAATGTACTTGTCAATGAATCGTGTGGAATGAATCAAGTTGAGACAAGATGTCAATCCACCACCTGATGTAAACGATTGCAGCTCTGGGTCACATGGCGAGAAGTACTGTTGGGTGGGAATTCGACAATGAATCTTCCGGGCGTTGACATCTTTCTTCCTTCGCAACACCCCCTCTCATTATCCAGAATTGAGAGATACCCATCGGAAGAAGGGCATCCTCTGTACGGAGGCTATGTTGCTGACTTCATTCATGAAACTTTGGTCTCTGCAAGTTGCATTTCGGCGCCGGGAATGGCAAGAGGAGTAGATTGAGGTCCGTTCCAATTAGCAACGCAAAATGACCGTGCTGACTTGCTCAGAACATGAGTTGGGTCTCACTGTTGTGAGAGAATCGGAAACGAGGCCAACATAGGAGCCCCAGGTGTGAAAGCATGAACAGGATGATTTCTTTGGGTAAGAATAAAGGCAACATCAACCTATCGGGCTCTGCAGACCATCAAGAGAGATATTCGACCTATGATTGAGCTCTAAGACACGTCCAAGAGCTCTCTATCACATGCCCAAGGGAAACTGAATGACCCCCACGATACTGTGCAGGCAGACGGAAAAATTGGCTGCCGTCATGTTGTGTGTTTGCATACTCCCCTAACCCCTTTTTCATTGCGCACCTTTCCATCAACAACCATTCTCCTTACAAGACTCTTCAAGGTACAGACAATCATGTGAATAACATCGTGGCCTACCGCCAAGATTTAGTCCCCGTCTGATCCATAAACATGTGCCTAGGACATCTTCTCGATGCAAAAATTCCTTTCCGCCACCTACCTCCATCTCAGTCATCGGCAACAGCACCATGCTTGTATCAATCGCTTTGTGTTAATTCTTCGTGTCTGTCTTGCCCTGTCATTTTACAAATCATCGCAACGAGTTCCTCTGTTCTCTCAAAATGTGTCAAAAATTGCTCTGGTCTCGCGGCCATGTAACCAAGAAGTGCTCTGTCCCTGACTTCAGCAAGACCAATACGAACAAGTAAGTCTACTTTCATTCTTTGACATCCGAATCCGGTGTATGCTGACCCTTAAATCCTCAAGGAGGCCCGTATCTCCCTCAGCCTCACAACCAGGACAGCGAAACGATGACATCCGACTCTCAGACCCCTGTCACTCCTGTATTCTCGCAGATGCCAGCGAGAAGATGAAAACTGAGAATCGCGATATGGAAACCTTGAAGAACTCAATACGTTGGCATCGTCGATGGCTTGGGTGGTGCTGTCAACAGTTATGGAAGAGCAGCAAACGACCAGTTCTCCGTGACACAGAATCTGAACTATGTTCGTCGTGGTGCGGTCGACTTCGGCAAAGGTACGAAATGGTCCAAATACGGGGTCTTTGGCTCTTTTCTCAAACTTTTTGTAGGTTCTGGCAGCAACGTCCTCCTCAAACGGGCTAGCAATCGACGAGACGCCAGCGCTGAAAAGCTGCGACGTGGTGGAACGGTGTCCAACAACCCGCTCTACCTATACCAGCCCTCCACTGCCGGCAACGACGCAGCACATTCTGTCACATTCAACCCGCACTACAGCGTGTCGGGCCATGGTTCCAACATGGTCAGTAATGTTCGTCCTACCTGGCAAAAATGCTAACATCATCTAGCGTCCTACAAAACCGCCAAGGATGCCTGGTAAGGGCCTTTGGTGAATCATCTACGCGTCACTCCCTGCGCCGTCGGTTCTCACAGCGGGCGGCATAGGGAGGACGTCGTAGTGACTTGGACGGTCTTGTCGGTTGTTGATGACTCGCGTCCTCCAGGGATCAGGAGAAGGGGCAGGGGGGCATATCCACGGATAAGCCTCCTGATCGAAAGATCTGAGATGGCCACGGGAGCAGCAAGGCCCATGGACCCAATAAATGCATTGAACGGTCTTTTTCGGCGTCGTGTACTAGAAGACACTCACATCCCATTCTCCCTCCCGTCTAGGTCCCGGGAGGGTGCTCTTCCCTCTTTCTACAAATTTCCCATATCCCTTCTTGCCCAATAGTCCACCGCCATCTCTATTCCAGACTATCTCGCCTCTGAGGATGGTGTACCGCGGCCATTGATTGAGCTCCATGCCTTCGAAGGGCGTGTAGTCTACATTATGGTGGAGCATGGAGTTGGTGAGTTTGAATGTACCCAACTTCCCCGGCGGATACCAGATGGTCAAATCAGCATCACTGACTCCAGGTAAGATAGTTCCCTTCTGAGGATACAAGCCATACAATCGCGCCGCATTGGTGCTGGTAACCTCCACAAACTTCTGTAGAGGAAGTCTATTCGCACTCAGGGTCAGAGCAAGTCGGGTCTCGATGCCCGGACAGCCGTTGGGAATCCCGCTGAATCTCCCTTCAGGATACCCTGCGCTAATGATGGACTTCTTGCCTTTCTCATAATCATCGTACATGAACGGGCAGTGATCGGATGAGAGGACGGTAAAGGTCCCGTTTGCGAGACCAAGCCAAATAGCGTCGTGGTCATGGGAGGACTCGCGAGGTGGGGGAGAACAGACACATTTCGCGCCTTCGAAGTCTGGTTTGTCCAGATCCGAGCGAGTGAGGAAGAGATACTGTGGACAAGTCTCAGCGTAGACGGGAAGACCACGGGTTTGAGCATGGCGAAGGTGAGCTGCTGCGCTAGGTGAAGAGACGTGGACGACGAGGCTATGGGTCGTCGGAATTAGTTGATTCCAACAGATCTACTGGGAACAAACTTACATTGGGGTATCCATCAATTCAGCCAGGGCAATGGCACGGTTCGTTGCTTCCGTCTCAACAAGTTGCGGTCTGGATGTGGCATGGTATTTGGGTGCGAAAAGTTGCCTCTCCTCCAACTTCTTCGTCATCCAGTTCAACACGTCTCCATTTTCAGCGTGGATCATTGTTGTGATCCCCTCTTTCCTAGACGCCAACATTACGTCCAGTATCTCATCATCTCTCAATTGCAGGGCCGCGTAGGTCATATAGATCTTCAACGACGAAATACCGAGCTCGCGCAGACGAGGAAATTCCGACAAAGCTTGCTCACCTGGGTGGCCAACCAGCATGTGGAATGAGTAGTCGCTATAGCAGTTGTCTTTGGCACGCATGTGAGTGTCTTCGAGGACCTTGAGGAGAGAAGGCATTGTTTTCGCTTGAGGGGCGAAGGCTCTGCAAAGGATTGTGAGTATTCGTCGTCAACAAGGAGCATAATATCGACGAACACGATGGTCGTTGTTCCTCCGCAAATGCTGCTTCGTGTGCCTATCCAATTTCTCAGCTAATACCCACGTCTTGTGTGACATTTTTGCTGACCCGTTTCAAAATTATCCGAACTCCTTCCTTTCCCTCCAAACAGCGCAGGTTCCTCGAGATGGACATGGCAGTCAATGCCGCCTGGCTATGAACAGATCAGCCTCGTCCTCGATATCTCAGCCACCATTCGGCCGTACCATGACATATCCGCCCTCGGCATCGATCACTTTCTTCGCACTGCTCACGCCCAGCACACCGGGAGGGGTCAACAGCGCGATCTTCCCATCTTTGATCGCAATATCATATTGGGCAGTATCGGAGGCCGTCACCACGAGGCCGTTGATGACGAGAAGGTCGAAGTCATCCATCTTAGATCTACAACGACAAGCCAGTGAGGCCGGCAAGCTTGAAGAGATGAGTACATCACGCTTCGAACTCGGCAGAGTCCGACTTTTGCGGGGTCTATCAATAGTTCCTGGGACGGATGCCGGTTCGATTGGAGGAATGATTCCAGACAAGAGCCAACACGGCTTCGATAAGAAGAATCGTCTATCTCCGGATTGTTCAAGTGGGCAACTGCGTCTTTCTCCAGATCTGCACTTCTATCAGCACCCCATTGGGCCTAGGCTTTTATCGATGAAGTAATCTACCCAAGTACGCATCAATCTCGTCCACAAGGCCCTTTTGGGCCATAGGAAACCTCGCCCCGATCCAGCCGTCTGGTCTGACAACGAACACGACCCCTGAGTCAATTTCAACGCCGTACCTCTGGTTCGCCTCGCCGTCCCTGTCATAGTACACCTTCCCCAGAGGATCGGTTCCCAGCTCAAACCAAGCATTGCCGACCTTTTCGGGCAGAATGGTGATAAAGTCCACGGGCCAAGGTCGCATGGGAGCAGAAGAGCCATTCAAATGAACACCATTTGTCTCTGCTTTTGGAGTTGAGGTCCTCTGGTCCTGCAGGTATTTGTTCTTCCCAACGTCGGACTTCATTGCCATAAATGAGTCCTTTCCTTGTGGTGACTTTCCAATAAAAACAAGCACGTAGAATCTCGCTACGTTGGTCAAGAGAGTCTGCAACCAAACGGGCTCCCATAACGCCGGCGTTAACAATTGAACATCTGGCGCACGGTAACCTGGAATGGCCGGAGCGGGGATGATGGACCGTTTAGCAAGAATTTCGGCACCTTCGTCGCCGTCGTCCTCTCTCGAAACGGCGATATTGGGATCAAATCCAATCGTGAGGCCGGTGTTGAATCCTTTAGCTTCTTGCAAAATCCTTCCAAGTACAACATTCGGATCCTCGCTCTTGTCACCTGCCCGGTCCTTAGGTAACCTCCCTGAGACAAGGACGCTGATATCCTCATCATACTTGATCAGTTTCCTTGCGTTTGGTCTCCTCTCGAGCTCATAGGTCTCCAGGATTTCCCGTTTCAATACGCCGATCAACACGAGCGCCAGCTTCCAACCGAGATTAACGGCATCATGCATACCAGCATTCATGCCTTGTCCAGCGCCCGAACTGTGGCTGTGAGCTGCATCGCCCGCAATGAAGACAGATTCTTTGGCCCAGAAATTCTTTGCGACACGTTGGCCGACACTGTACACGCTTGCCCAATCCACTCTCTCGTATTCAATGTCGAACGGCTTGACCGAGAGTTGGGCCTCCTGAACAAAAGCCTCTTGATTCAACTCTTTGTACATCTTCCTTCGCTCCTCGTTCAGCGCAAATCCAATTCTGGTCGCTCCATGGTCGAGGGGAATCCAAAGTACGTTGCCGTAGATGGGGCTCTCAATGGCACCGTACGATCGAGGTTTCGGCATTGTCGTGCTTTTCAAGACACCGTCAATCCTCACCCATTTATCTTCCGTCCTGTCTCCGTCAGACTCTATTCCTGCGGCGCCACGTACGAGGGTTCTTGATCCGTCACACCCGATCAAATAACGACACTTCACCATATATTCCCTCTCGTTACCCTCACCAGCACTGCTGTCGAAGATCCTAGCCTTGACTCTCCCCTTTCCACCGACTCCCACAGAATCATCAACTTCGAGTCCGACAAACTTCCTCATCTCACTGACCTCAACACCCAGTTTCCGCAGCTCGGCCCGAAAACTGTCCTCGACGAATTTCTGCCGCAGCACACTGGCAAACTTAAATCTCGTATCTTCAATACCCTCCAAAAAGCTCCATCCTCGTCCAAATACCTCGGTGCCGGTAGAGTCGTACGCCGCGGACGACCGTACGGCGACGCACTGCTGTGTGATCTGTTCCGCAAGCCCCATCTGGGACAGGATCTCCATTGATCGTGGCCAGAAAGTCACGGCACGCCCAAATGTTTCTTGCACTGGTTTGGGGTGTGTTTCCACAATGTGGATCGTTATAGGTGCTGATTCTGGACGTGGAGAGATGGGCGGTGACGAGAATCGTCGAAGTTGGTATGCCAGATTCAGACCGACGGGGCCCGCACCAACGATGAGCACGTCCACGTCCACTTCAACCGGGGACGACATTTGGGCTCGTTGTCGTTTCTCCTGTGGGATACTTCAAGCTCGACAGCTCAGCGGTTGCACAGCTTCAGGAAGTCGCTGCCAACGAAAAGCGTTCCTCAGCGCTCTGCGCGAATCTTGAATTTCCCTTTCAACCTTTACTCCTCTCGACTCTCGTGGAGAGTGGTTTATGAGACGTTCTGTATTGACAGCGGCCGAATAAATAGGCTGACTCTGCCACACAGTCGGTTCGATTTCGAATCGATCGGCGCTTTCCTTTCTCTTCAGCTGCAAATACGATCAATGAACTATTCCAGCCTGGGAGGATATGTCATGGTCCATAGATCATGGGCGACGAGAACACCATGGTGAGAATTGAAGATGCTCGCCACAAGAATAATGCACATGTCCGCGTCCGATGGTCGTCAACTCGATGCCGCTTGTGGTTGGTTAACGGCCCCTTATCGCCAACCCTGAGAGGGCGGGCGAGGCTGCGATAAGATAAGCGACAGTCTCTCCCCCCAAGCACCTAACACATGGGCCTGTCTTCCATCCCATTACTCCTTAGTAGGTTACATTACTGGCCTCTGATTTCCACTGTCATACCAACTACCGACTGGAGCAGATGTATACAGACTGATGTGAGAAGAACGATCTTCTCCGACCCATCCATTTACAATACGAAGATGTGGGGGACTGGATCCATGAGGGCGGAAAACACCGCCTTCGGGTGAGTTAGGTTTCGATACTTTTCAGATTAACACAAGGGGTGACTTTTTCGGATGACTGTGGAGCCATGGATTTCGCCGTGCCTTTAAAGATTTAAAGAAATTGCACAGTGAAAATTTTGGAGTTCAGACTGCACACGGGGCAGTGAAGGGGCAAGACCAGGTAAGATCAGATCAGACCAAGGTAAAATAAGTTCGGTCGCATGACGACATGATACGAGGCTGAGAATATCCTGCTCATGTAGTTCTCCCATTGTGTGTGTTTCAGCTTCAGTTATCCTCCACATAATAGTCTTTCGTCCTTTCTGCCGCATCGGCCATTACCTCTTTAATCGCGCTCTCCGCATGTCTGGGGACAAGCATGACCTTGAAATCCCTCGGGATCGCCACCAATGCGGACTTGAATTGATTGTAGTCCACGTAGTCTGTATTAGGAGGCTCCGTCTCGCTCGCTACAATCTTGTAACACGTCAGCAATCTTATGAGCGCCGTGTACAGAAGCCGGCTGGCGATGAATTGGCCGGAACAAGCTCTTGATCCAGCTCCAAACGAGAAATGCTGAATTCCCTGGCCGGGCTTTTCTTCTGGTGCAACGCTTGATGGTTTCATGACGAATTCGTCATTCAGCCATCGTTCGGGATTGAAGACGCCGCCATCAGGGCCGAAGTGGTCGATGTCGTGGTTCGCCGCTTGCGCGTTGATGAGGATCATGGTCTTGGCGGGGATTTTGGCGCCGTTCCAGTCGATTTCAGTCACGGTCTTGCGGGGCAAGGACATGGCGCTGACCGTATAGTAGCGCGCAGCTTCCTTGATGATGGCGTTGACGTAGGGGACTTTCTCCTCTTGGAAACTGTGGGACCACACCGAGCGGATGTCGGGGTAGTATCGCTTGATGTCCTCGTACGCACGGTCCTGGAAAATTTGGCCTTCTTTGGTTGACAGTGAACCGATACACGACGTCAAGGTGCCTGGAATGGTTTCAAAGCCGCCCGACACCAACGAGAGACAAATGGATGAGACTTCCACGCCGGTCAGTTTTGTTTCTTGGTCTTTGAGGATGGCGGCGCTGATGCAGGGCTTATCGGTGCCCTTTTTGATCATGTCCCGGACTTTGTTGAGGAGGAAATTCAGGTATCGATCACGACGATCGCGAAGTTCCTTGGATCGTCGGTTCTTTTCGTTGCTGGGGAAGTAGCGCAGGATAGGAACGTAATCTTGATAGTTTTCTGAGGCAGATCGCAGGAGGGAAATGGCCGAGCCGACATGCAGAATTTCTCTGAGCATTTCATCATAAACATTGTCCATTCGGATACCATAACAGAGGGTCAAGGTCGTGTTGAGGGCATAGCGCTGGATATATGGTCGAACCGCAATCTCTTGTTTGCCATTCATGCTATCACGGAAGAGGTCGCGAATGATGCAGTACGATTCGAGGTCGAACATGTCGAAATACCCTCTCATAGCAGGTCGCCCCAGAGCTTGACCGGCGGCCTTTCGTTTGTTCTTGCACGATGCATCCCACGGACTCGAGCCAATGGTGAAGCCTTGAGTTGATGATATCACTCCATGGAAAGTGTACAGTGTTGGCCTGTCAATGACAGCGGTTTGATGGCCGATCAACATCTGCTTTGCGTCTTCGAATGAATTCACCACAACGGCTCGAGTGTTGCCGAGACGAATTTGGAAGACGGACTGACGGTACTTACGCCACCATCCTTCGCAAACCGTTGCGTGATCGGGACCGAGCTGTAGTAGATGGCCGAGGATAGGTAAAGCGCCTGGTATTTCCGGGATGCCTTTGATCTTGGGGATGTCTGTGAGTGTCGACCACTACAGGTGTCAGTTTCAAGATCTCCTAGGAAGATGTGAACTTACCCAATACAACCCAAAGGCAAACAGGGTTGCGGCAGCAAGCCACAACGCGTAGTCATGGTCGATCGCCTGGAAAAGGCCATTCACCGTTAGAGCCATCCGTCCTTGCAGTCTCTCGGGCAAGGCTTGATGTTTCCGTGCTTGTAGGATCCCTCCCAGAGTTCTTCTGAAACCTATTTGAAGATCGAAAAGCAAAATTTATATTGCAGAATTCTCTGCCCTGGGAGCAAACGTCAAGGGAGTATGGGGGAACCGACTGGGCGGACTTGAGCGAGAAAGCTTAGACGGAGAAGGACGGCAGAAGTTCGAGTCGTGGCGGACAGAGCCGCGGTATTAGAGCCTCCACATGACAACGCATTTAGACGGAGGTTGTGGGTGCCTGGAGACTTGGTGACCAACATGTCTTCTCTTTCTGTCAGTGATTTGTTTGGAGTCAACGGTCGAGTAGCCTTGGTCACGGGGGGATGCAGCGGGATTGGCCTGATGATTGCAAAGGTAAATTGATCTGCCTCCGAGCATCCCCAAACGTTGACGTGAGGTAGGGTCTGGTCTCAAATGGGGCAAAAGTCTATGTGACTGCTTTGCCAACAGATGACATTAGAGGAGCCGTGGCCGAGCTCACAGATCTAGGAAAATCGTCTGGTGGGACTGCCATAGGGTAAAAAAAAAAAAAAAGGCAAGATTGTCCTTTCGGCCATTCACTGATTAGAAAATGTGACAGGTTTGCCAGTGACCTGTCATCGAAAGAAGGAATCGCTGCCGTGGCCCAAGAGCTCGAAAAACATGAGACTCACCTGGACATCCTGTGTTCGAACGCCGGTATTCGACGAGATCCTCCGAAGATGTGCAATGTGAAGGCTGCTTCACTAGAGGAACTGCAAACATCCTTATGGTCATCCAAACATTCTGACTGGGATGACACTTTTCGTGTCAATGTGACGGCACACTACTTCTTATCCGTTGCATTGCTGAAATTGTTGGTGGCAGCCAGCAGCCTCGACTTGGGGGACGGTCGACAGGGGAAAGACGAAGGACGGGGAGTCATGATCATCACCAGTAGCTGTGCCAGTATGCACAACTGCACCAACATTGACTTGACCAGTTACGCAGCCAGTAAAGCAGCCATCGATCATTTAGTGGCATTGTTGGGAAGCAAGTTTGCCAAGTGTAAGTCTGGTGGGACCTCATCTCTCCCCCAAAATCAAGCTGATCATCGCAAATCGGCAGGGTATGTTCGAGTAAATGCCATCAATCCAGGCTGTGAGTCGAAACCTGAAAGAATTTGATGCCGTCAGGCTGAAAGCCCATCGCAGTTGTCCCGAGCAAAATGAACCCGGTGGAGGAAGGCAACAATCAATTTGCAGAACTGTTCAAAGCAATGCCAGCAGCACGGATTGGAAGAATGGAAGACATCGCCGGAGCCATCATATACTTGAGCAGTCAAGCCGGAGTAAGTCCATCCTTTCCGGAAGCGAGAGGCAGAAGTACTGATATGGGGGGCCACACAGGCATATGTGGACGGACGGTGTCTCTGTGTGGATGGAGGCCGAGTGCTGTTGGCGAATGGCCAGTAGAGCATATAGCATCCATTTATATCCGGCCAGATGATGAAATGAGGGAAGACGAGGAAAACAGAGATGACTCCTCGGGAAGCCCTTGAAATATAAGTCTTCTCAATTGGGGTTAGTTCCCCCTTTCTCTTGGCTGCATACGGTTCAATTAGGAAGGAGAGATATTGAACCGAAGGGACGTCGACGAAATATAAATTTCACCGCAACAGTTGCCGCTGGTACTGGAAGAGGCGCAAAGAGGATGAGATTTCGTAATTTTCTAGTACGATGAAGACCACCTGTGTGTGGGTTGAGGTGGAAGCCTCAAGACCCACGTAACCACGTGACCAAGACCGCCGGCCGAGTTGGGAGAGGTACTACAGAACAGAGCTCTATTGACGGGATAAGAAATCGAAGCTCATTTAACATCTGGTACCAACGACATCAAGCCCTGGGATACGGCGAATACGAACAGTGATGCAGGATGTGGATATGCAGGTAATCGTCCGGGTGGCGCGGGCTTTCGCGGGTTGCTGGTTGACCTTATCTCCCAATCGCATGCATTACTGACTTCGTCCAGCTGCCGATGCTGACTTCTCGAGCCTTCTCTTCGTTCCCACGGCTAGAACCTGCACAGCTCTCTGTACCTTGCAGAGCCCCCGTTGATCATCTTCCACCTTCCTGTTGAGTTCAAGATATCAATTCTACAGCGTTGCATCGCTGTGTTCCCAACGTCATTATCGGCCGCCGAGCTTCCAGCTTCCTTCCTACTTAGCTACCGAAAGCTACATAGCTACCACCCCCCAAGGTATCATTGATCGTTTGTTTGGCGACAAAGAGGTACTTTCATGCCGGTTCAAGATGGGTTGGTCATACGAGAGAACCATGGACCGGATGCATAGGTCGTTGCCATTTATTTCCTCTCGATCCTCCTCTTCTGCTCCGGCAAATCCGTCACGTTTCCACCATGAGAGGAGCTCTGTTTCTCAGTGCCAGTTCGCTGTGCGGTTTGGTGTGGGCCAGGTTCGTCCACGAGAATCGGATTCGAAGAGACCGCTCTAATGGACGCAGGAATCTGGCGCCGGCTCCTCATGGCTTGCGCGTGCGCGATGTTGACCCAGAGGATCTCTATCCGGCACACAACATATCAGTTCCCGTGGACCATTTCCATAATGACTCCCGATACGAGCCTCACTCGGATGAGTATTTCAATCTGCGTTATTTCTTCGATGCGACCTACTACCGGCCAGGAGGCCCTGTCATAGTCCTCCAGAGTGGCGAAACCGATGCCACCGGTCGTTTGCCTTTTTTGCAGAAAGGCATAGTCTACCAATTGGCTTCAGCACTTCATGGAATCGGAGTGGTTCTCGAACACCGATACTATGGTACAAGTTTTCCCGTCCCAGATCTGTCCACGGAAAATATGCGCTTCCTCTCCACCGATCAGGCGGTCGCCGATCAAGCCTATTTTGCCTCACATATCGTTTTCCCCGGCCTTGAGCACTTGAACCTGACCGCTCCGGGCACTCCCTACCTCGCATATGGTGGCTCTTATGCCGGCGGTGTCGTGGCGTTCCTCCGCCTCCTGTATCCTGACCTCACCTGGGGCGCGATCAGTTCGAGCGGAGTGACAAAGGCCATCTATGATTATTGGGAATATTATGAGCCGCTAAGGGAGTACGCTCCGGCCGAGTGCATTGCGACACAAGTCAAGCTCATCAACATCATTGACAATATTTTGTTGAAAAACGACTCGAACACCGTGGCAGAGCTCAAAGCCGGTTTCGGGATGGAATCATTGACGTACAGCAATGACTTTGCGAATTTGGCATCGGCTGGAATTGGCTGGTGGCAGTCCAGAAATTGGTCCCCGGACGAAAACAGTCCCGAGTTCGACTATTATTGCGGCAACATTACCTCGGATTCCATCCTCTGGCCCGGCTACGTTGGAAAGGAGTCAACGGCTGTATCGCTCATCGAAGCCGGCGGCTGGGGTAACGAAAGCACGGTATGGACAAACCGCATGCTAAATTGGATGGCGTGGATCAGTGACAGCTATGTTGGAGACTGCGAGGACACGTTGGATGAGTGCTATAGCTACAACAATGCGTCAGCCGCCATGTACACCGACAAGGACATTTCCAACTATAATGCTTTGTCTTGGTCCTATCAATACTGCACTGAATGGGGTTACATTCAGACTGGATCCGGGGTGCCGGCCGACCGACTCCCCTTGATATCTCGCCTGCTCACTCTGGAATACTTGACACAAGTCTGCCGGTATGCTTTCAACATTACTTCCCGGCCTGATGTCGACGCAGTCAATAAGTATGGAGGCTTCAATATCTCATATCCACGATTGGCCATCATAGGAGGAGAGGCCGACCCATGGCGTCCGGCGACACCACTGGCGACGCTGGACATTCCCGATCGATTGAATGATACGAGCACAGCAAGCGAGCCGATTATTCTGATCCCCGGCGCGATCCACCACTGGGATGAAAATGGGTTGTTCCCCAATGAAACAAGTCCCGAGTTGCCTCCTCCGTCAGTGGCTGATGCTCAAAACCAACTGGTGCAAGCAGCACAAGAATGGATGATGGAATGGGCACAATCGCAACTGTAAAGTGTGCCGGTCTCACTTTGAGGAGAGGGGCGAGCGGTAGGGTCGAAATACAAAATTTCTTGGTCGCATGTGCACACCCCCGGAGAAGATCATACCATAAAAAGAGCTTAACTCGGCTTGTGTGAGCATGCTAGCTGATCGGAATTCGGGAGAAAGCTGTGCGACCTGAGTCAAACAGTGGAGTCAGCTTGCCCAGCTTTGTGCTACGCAAGTGTACCTCAACGTAAGACAAAACCTGCTTGAACTGAAGAAGCGAGCAACAGACATGGACAAAGCGCCTGGATAGGCGAACCTGAAGTACGTACTATCGAGTTTTAGATACATATATATAGAAGTAATGGCGTGCACTGGATTCATTACGTGAAGAAAGCAAATGAAGCAATCATCGCTTTGCATTAGCTGTATGCCCCAGAGGAGGATGAGCGCACGGTTGTGTGTACTTTAGGATCGTGAGTGTGGGTGCTAGCACGAGGATTACGGAGATCAATAAGGGGCAAGGCCTATGGTTACGTACCCGGTAACGGGCCCAGAGGATGTCGACGTCTCACATGGGCGTGGCTGGGCACGTGTTTTTGTGTTTTCCATGGATTCTTCCGGACAAGAACAGACCGTCTCATCTGTTCATAGTCAGATGGTTCATAATCTGCACAAAAACCCAGCGGCCCCAGCATCAACAGCAAACTCCCCAGAAGCCAAAGTCGGAAGTCCAGAGGAGGGTGGGGACTATGAACTGCCATTTCATTCGTCTGTCCAGCTTCGCTTGTCTGTTTCCCGTCCCGGCCAATCGATATTGCAGTCTGGGCGCTCAGAGCAGGTCCTGGTTGGTTGATGTCCAAGGCTCGTCACATTCGCCATCGTCCTCAATTTTCACGCCTTAATTAGCTTGAGCGTTTTGACTTTTGTGGTACCTGCAACCTTTGTTCCAGGGTCTCTGTCATTGGTACCTCCACTTTCCCCAGAAGGATACATCATAGTACCTGACACTGGAGATCGCGATTTGCTGACGGGCATGTGGGTTGGCCTCTTGACCGCCACCCGCTCTCGTCAGTACTCTACGCCGATACCGTTGTTCTCTCGTGAGAAAACGAGTTGAAGACAAAAGCAGCCAACCATCTCATCGACGACCTGCCAATTCGGCAGTGCCCCCGTGCTCATTGTCGCCCCCCTCTTCCGGGCGTGTGTGCGCCAGCGATGAAACGTTGGCCTTTCGGTCATGCTTCCTACTTGCCCCACTTTTCCCCCTCGGACCTGCAGCAAGTTGGCAACCTCCGACACTCATCAAAAAGCTCCGCCGAAAAGCGTTTCCCAGAGCTTGCAATCTCATTTTCAGTCCTAGGACCGCCTCTTTCTTTTCTCCGCTTTTTCTCTTCTGCAAGATTGACTCGTTCATGGTTCTTAATCCGGTAACAATCGTCACATCCATTGGGTCGGAAATTTCGTTGGCTTGTCAGAATCCCCAGTTCACAGCCGACATTTTTAGCAAGAGTGGTCCTTTGTGGCTTGCGCTTTTCCCTTTTGTTCACTCAGGTAACCGAGCGGACAGGGACAAGGACCATCATGTTCCGATCTGCCCATCCAGGTTGTCCCCGTTACTTTTGAACTCTGTCACAGCCTCTGTTCCATCAGAAGGATCGTGCTACTGTCAGAGTTCCAGATGACAGGTGACTCCAGTCCCTCCCAGGAAGCCTCTAGACTTCTTCAGCCTCTTGCCATTGTTCTGATAATGGATTCATTCGTACCTTCTCCCAACCTTGACACACCACCCTCCACCGAAGTGCATGCGTCACCAACAATGGATCAAGCCTTGAAAACCCGAAAATTGAGCTCTGTGTCTGTGCGGAGGAAAAAGTTTCAAGAGAGACAACAACAGCATGCTGTGGAGAAAGAGAAGCTTCAAGAACACAAGAGCCAGGTTGTGAGGTATGGCCATACGGCAGAACATGCGGAGGAGCCGGACGATGCTTCAGCGGACGACATGGAATTGGACGTGGAACGGTTCGATCGAGAATCCTCCGTTGAAACACCTTCTGAGGGCAGCGTTCTAACGCCAGACGACACGCTCTTGAATGGAACCGCATTTGTCAAATCGACCCAGCCCCAGACGAGTACCGCCATGCCTCTCAAGATCGATATTCCAGCCGAGGAAGAGGTCTTGCAATTGGAATTGGATGAGGACCGTGTTGTTGTCCCCCCTTCACCGCGACCTGTCCTGCAAGCCTCACTCGCTACGTTGTCAGACTTCCGGTACGATCGATATTCTTGCATCCTAGATTCACCGGTATCGGAAGCCTTGAGTCCAGATCTCGATACCGACGAGACCTTCTCACCGATCGAGACTGCCACCCCAGTTTCTTTCCAGCAACCCAAATCGAGGCCGTCACTGATTTCCATTGTCAGCGGCCCTCGGAGAAGCAAGCGACGAACCACTTCCGTGCAAAGTCCTCTCTCGCCAACCGTGCCACGCACATCAGAACGACCTCACAAACGTCAATCGACGAGTAGTACATACTCTTGTTTCCCTGCGGCGGAAGCGACGGTCTTCGAGGTCCCAGATTTGCCTGCGAATGCGTTTGAGCTCATTGCCAATGCGAGTCAGGAATCTCTTCTATCTACCAAGGAGCGCAAATCTAAGGCAGACCGAAAATCGAGTGTGCCTCGACTGTCGACTAATCTTAGTCACACACGCATGAGCAGCATCAAAAGTCTGATCAAAACACCCACATCCGCAACACACCAGCGATCGCTTTCAAGTCGCGCAAGCAGACCTTCGACGGCGAGTTTGTCAGGAATGGACACTCTCCATATCATGAAGAACCCGATTTCCTCCAACAGCACCACCAATATTCCATCGATGCAACGACCTCCTACATCAACAAGTCCGTCCAGCACGACGGCGGGATTGAATCACGCCAACATGACGGCCTTACCTTCCCTACCCACACCACCTACGGATGAAAGCGTTTCTGATCCTCTCGGGGGCAACAAACCAAATATGCAAAGAAAGAAATCTCTCTCGACACTACGCAGACGAAGTGAGAGCCTGGGACAAGCCATCAAAGGACTGGGCAAGATTACGACGAAACATGACGTTCCAATACCAACAGCACCAGCTGTGATGACACCGAAGAAACAGCAGCCGCCCCCTGATCTCTCCAATTTCCCCACGCCTCCTCTACCTTCACCACGGACGGGCAAAAGTAGTGCTGGATCGATTTCTTCTACCCGGACGAGGAGTAGTGCAGTCAACATTGGGTTGGGGTTGCGAAGTGTGGAAGGACTGTTGGGAAGATGATGTACCAAAGACTCGGACATTGAATGAGGGGAGGAAAACATATTCCAGATACAAGAGCAAGGGATAAATGCTCTTTGACGATTTATGAATTGGTTTCTTAGCGGGATTGTACAAAAGTGTAGTCTAGTATCGAGGCCTCTTGGGATTGTCTGGCCGAGAGTGCCAATCATAATAAAGTCTTCTCTGATCGAGATATATATGTGTGTGTGTTTCGTGAACGACAGCCGGAATGGATCTAGAACCTTGGTGCATTAGGCATGTGCTCCATTCCCCAGACTCGATCATGACACGAATTTAATTCTCTCCCTTCACCTCACTCTCACCGAGCCAGAAATGCCACCTCAAACCAGAGGCGGATCACCCGAACCAGGTCAGAGACCATTCTCCCAATCCGAATCCCTTCCACCAACTCTGCGTCCATATCTCGAAAACCTCCCGTGTCCGAACCCGTTGATCCCGGATCAACGCACCCCCACTGGTCCACGTATGGTCACACCAGACCGAGATATCGCTACGCCGACTCCGTCTCCGAAAATCGTGAGGTCCAACATTGCCGCGACGTTCGAACTGGGCATAGAAGGCGAAGAAATACCTGGAGAAGATGGGCGAGGAGAGAATGTTCAAGAAGAATCCGACGGGGAGGTCGCGGGCGTGACTCTCGACGACGACGATTTCGAATCCCATTATTCACGTCAGGAATCTTCAGCGTCGGAGGAGGAGGGCTCCGAGGAAGATGGAGACGTCGACGAACAACACCAAAATGGCACCGCTGCTGAGGGAGGAAGTTATTTCCCATCATCCGCCGACCGACCAGACTCGCTCTCTCGCGTACGGTCATTGCCTGCCCGTCCGCCGCCATCTGACGCAAATGGACAAGCACAAGGGCCTTCTCATCCTCACCCGCCCTTCAGCGGTCTTCACACTTCACAATCCACGACTTCGCTGCCCCCTCCACCTCCTCCACCACTCTATCCTCCTTTCTACAATCGACCACCGACTCCTCTCCCCCCTTCACCGAGCCTAACATCCCTTCTTCGCCCCCCCTCGTTGCTCAACCGGTCTGCCACCTCTACCCGCCCAACCACTCCGGATAGCTCAGACGTCGAAACTCCAAATGACACCGAGGCTGCTGTGGCTCACTCCGCTCGACGAGCTCACCCTCTGCCCCCGACTTCTCCTAAAGTACCGACGTACGAATACTATGGTTTCGTCCTGTACTTGGCCTCCTCCCTTGCCTTCTTGATATACATCCTGTGGTCATATCTGCCATCCCCCTTCCTCCACGCACTGGGAATAACATATTACCCCAACCGATGGTGGTCTCTCGCTATCCCGGCCTGGATCGTGGTATTGTTGATTTTCATCTATGTAGCACTCCTCAGCTACAATGTCGAATACCTGACCCTACCATTGTCGAGCCTAGAATGCATGGTAGACGAAGCGGGGAATGTGGCTGTCCTTGACGAATCGGGCCGAGTCATGAAGGGAGGAAGCAAACGACTCGTCAAAGAGCTCGAGGAACGGGCCAAAATGGAGAAGCACAGGGAGATGGAAACGGCGAAGATCAAAGGTGGAAAAGGGAGGAAATACTCCAAGGGGACGCATCGAAGCAAAGACAAAAGAAAACAGAGATCCTCCCGCACCAACTCGGAGCATGTTGAATCACCTCCACCAGAAATCCCAACTCGAGATTATCAGTATTCATCGTCTTCCAATCCCAATGCACACTCTTCACCATTCAGCCATACCACATATCCTTACTCTTTCCCTTCGACATATCCCTTTCTCACGAGCAACACTCATCCGAGTCAAATTCAGCATGAAGTCCAATCTCAGGGATCACATCCTGCTGATCCGAATTGGAAGCTCATTTGGAACGAGGGCACCGATGCCGTCATGGATGTGCCCATAGGAGGTGTATGTGAAGTTTTGTACGGCTAATATATTATGGCCACGTGAATGAATGCATGACTTTTCGACCACTGATACCTGAGCTACAGTCGTGTCTTATGGCAGTGATATTCCCGAATCCTCTCATGTAGGCTCCAAGGCTGACACAAGGGGCTCAAACACCCATGGTGCGTTAGTCCGGGTTCAATCCTCGCCTATCCATGCAAGCTGTGCAGGGCAGTCTACTAGGGCTGATTTCCATCCAGGCTACCCACCCGGCCTCGCTTTCACCCTCACCAACTGTTTCGTCACCGAACAGTGTGGATGAGGCCGAAAAAGAATGACCAAAGAAAAATTCCCTAAGAAAATGAACGAATCATGACTTGTTAAAACCTCTTCAGATCCATCACCTGCAAATTTGAAACCTTCAAGCCCAAATGCAACCACAATCACGACAGAACAATGCTTCTCTCAACCCTCAAGTCCTGGTCCCCATTTCGCATCGACGCCCTCGGCCTCGTCACCATCCTCGGCTTCCACGAAATCAATCTCTCTGTTGGCCGCTTCTTACACAGTTGGATCACCGAGTGCCTTCCGTTCCTCGGCGCCTTCACCGTCGCGAGCAACCAGATCCTCGAGCCTATTCCCGGCTTTGTCCTGTATAACATTTCCGATGGCATCATGGCGACGGATCTCTCAAGCTGGTTCACGCGCTGGCTGACACTCTACCCTTTGACATACACATCGACCGTGCTCGAATTTAAGACGGACGCCAACCCGTTACCGCATCCACGGTGGCTTGCGAGTCCGTCGTTGGGAATCTGCGTGTGTTCCCCGCTAATCGTCCTCGCGTGCCTGATGGGTGATTGGTGGGGGCTTGCCAACGCGCTCTCGATGACAGCGTCGGTGATCGTGCGCAAGGTTATTCTTTTGCAGAACCGCGCCGCCATTGATCGAGCAGTTCTACTTTCAACATCCCCATCTTTGCCCCAAGATGAAGTCGTCAAAGCCTTTTTAACGACTCCCTCGGGAAAAGCCGTAACGATCTACGCGCCACGCCGCATCGTTATCAATGTTCTGCTTACAAACACCACGCCCCTAAATCCAGCCTTGTACTCCGCCACGCGCATGACCGGCTGGGCTTCCTTCGCCATCCACATCGTCGCGCTCGGCATGACGAGTCTCTTCAACCAGCTCCTCTCCGTGGCTGTACTGGCAGTGAGCACGATTCTCGCGATTCGAGGCGTAGGCGACATGCCACACCTGCTCGGGGAGAGGTTGTACATTGATGTCTCGTGCAGGAGCGCCAACGAGTTTCGCGCCGCCGCGTACGCGGCCCTGAATCTGTCGGAGAAAGAAGAGCAATCGATGGTCCTCTGGAATTTGTTCCCACATCGGAGCAATACAAGGTGGTGGGAGAGGTATCGAGCCGCGATCGATGAAAGGAGTGGTGGTAACAAGCAGTGGGCAAGTTGGGACAAAATTCTCGCCGGTACCGTCACTCACAGTTCCCTTGAGAGTGAGAGCGAAACTAGGACGGGGAATGATGGACTGGGGGCTCCGGTGGAGAAGGAACAATATGGAGGAGAACAAGGATAACAAAGGTAGTGATGGAGAGGTGCCGATCGAAAAACCATCTCTGTCCGCTCTGAATTCTCCGATAGGCATGGAATGGAGGTAGACGCAAGCACAGGATCTGAAAGAACTCGATGGTGCGACAGACCCGTTCCCAGTCGTACTTGTATCCTTCAGCAGCGCCACCACCGAGAAGCTCTCACAACATTCAGGGAGACCCAAAGACCGTAATAAGTGTCGGAGGTTTCTTTATAATAACGCTCATCCGTGCCAACATCACCAATCACAATCCTGTCTCAACTATCCGGTTCACCATTCATCGTATCAAACTTGAACGATCTATCGAGAAGTGATGGCTAGTCAAACTACTCAAGATTCTCCCTCCTATACCTCTCATTCTCCGTTGGCTGCGTGATGAAGCCTCTCATCTCAAATTCGCCCGCGTCAATCTCTTCCTGCGTTGGCATGGTGTACATCTCTGGCCAGTTCGAGGGGATCTCGACTGCTTTGACGTCAGGATGGATCTGCCCCTTTTCATCAGATTCACTTGAAGAGGAAAAAAGGAAGGAAATTTATCTCAAAGGGAACGCACCCGGGGAGGGTGAGGCGAAGACTCCGAGGCGTCGGGCACCTCACTTTCATCATGGGTCGCCATCTTCCAATTCTCGCCAAATCGAGCTGGAATCTCGACGGCTCGCTCGCCCAACACACGCTGTTCGATAATGGTATTACAACCCGCACCACCGATTCCTGTGGCAATAAAGCCCCTCGCCGCGTTAGCGTACGCAAGGTGATTTTCACGCGAGACCCGGGCGTCTTCGGCCTTTTGGTCTGGAGCTCGCGGGTTCCACGGCTCGGAGAGATGCAGTTGATCGATATAAAAGGGTTGCCCGGCCGTCACAAGTGCACGCCAGAGTTCCTTGACTTCCGCGTTTGTCGGCATGTGTTTGTCCGTGACCGGCACAGAGTCAAAGTCGTCTTCGGTCCCTGCTTGCCACATGGGCGGGTAGAAGTCTGGCACGTTGAGGGCGGCCCAGTTGTTGAGCTTGTCGCCGCCTTCATTGTTGAACCTGGCCTGGGACTTGGGCGTCATAGGTCGCGTTGACGGATTGTATGCCGTGGACCAGACGTTGAAGCCTTCTGGGACGGCGGCATCGTAGCATGATTGGCATACTTTGTCTGTGTCGAGGTATGTCGTTGACCCATCTGTTGCACGGAAGAAACCTAGTCGTTTAGGCGTGCCGCGGGTTTTCTCTTTGTTCGCATGTGGACAGGTGTGATCTGGTCCGGTCAAGAGTGTACTGAGATATTCCGCAGTGCCGGGTGTTTGTTGAGCACGTTGAAATTCGTCTTCGATTTGTTGCTCCCATTGGTTCAATTTGTACTTCATGATGGAATGAATGATGTTCCTTAATGAGACGAGAGATTCGAAGTTGATGATGGCATGTGCCCGCTCTTATGAACACGCGAGCGGCTCGGTCAATGGCCATGACCCCCAAAGTTGGTCATCCAGATCATGATCGTGGGCGGAGGATATTGGTCGGGTTAGCATTCTTCCTAGCCCTTTCTCATAGCTAATCTTAAATTGAGAACGATGATACGCGCACGTGTCAGGAGAAAGAGACCCAGGTGTGTACCCCAAAAGGGGTGGGGTTATGTAACAGGGGTATTTGCTTATGTACCGAGTAACAAAAAAGCAAAGTCAGGGTCCAGATCCATGATTTCAGCCTCGTCTCGATTCTTGACAGCCATTGCCGTATCTCATAACCCTTTTGCATCTGTGCATCATTCAATCATCAGCCTCTGCTTTTGCCGGTTCTTTTCCCTCCGTCTTGACAGGCTCAGGCTCGCCGCCCGCTGATGTTTTGGCCTCATTGTCTTTCTCCTGTCCCTTCTCACCACTTCCACCATTTACGATGGCCACTGCAGAAGTCGTGTCATCATCTTCCGGACCATGTGCCGCCGTTGTATCTGGTTTGACCTTGTCTGTGTCCGAATCGTCCGCCATCTTCTGCTTCCAAGCTTTGAGTTCATCATCTTTGGCCTTGATCTGTGCTTGGAGAGCCTCGACTTCTTCTGCATTCCGCTGAGATAGCCGTTTTATTTCTTGCTCCTTCGCATCAACATCACCAGTAGCCTTCTCATGAGAAGCCCTGAGAGACTCCAGTTCGGTGTGCAGAGAGTCAAGCTTCGTCTCCACGTCCTTGAGTTGACCTTCGGCTTCCTCCTTGTCAGAAGTGAGGGCCTTGATTGTTTGGTCTTTGGCGTCCAGATCCTCCGAGATTTGGTTGATATCGAGGGCTTTCGCCTTCATGGATTCAAGCTCCAACTCCAGCTCCTTTAGATGATGTTGCGAAGTCTCATCTTCGGCCTTAGATGCTTCGAGCTGAGCTTCGATTTCTTGGACACGGGCTTCAGCTTCCGACTTCGACTCAAGCGCGGCTTTGAGTTCAGCCCCTTTAGACTCCAGTTCATTGGAAGACTTCTCCATGATACTATTCTTTTCCTGATTCGCCGACTCCAGCTCAACTTGTATCTGTTGGAGCTTTTCCGTCGAGCGGTGGAGATTCTGCTCAGCTTCGGACTTTTCGACCTCGGCGGCTTTCAGTTTGTCCTCCAGATCGGCTTTGACGTCCTCTGCCTCTTTGACACTGTTTTCAGCTTCGGCTCTAATGCCCTCCGCAAGTCTTAATTTCGACTCCAGGGTGCTTTGAGTCTCTTTGGCCGATTTGACTTCCTCTCGCATCTTCTCGAGCGCCTCCTGGGCGGTTTCCTGGGCAGCCACTGCTTCAGCGAGTTTCGTCTCGAGATCCGTCGATGCCTCAGACGCTTGCCTGGCCTTGACCAAGGCCTCCTCAGCAGCCTTTTGGGCGTCTTGGGATTCGGCAAGTTTCTCCTCCAATTCCGCCACGGTATGTTGAGATTCTTCCTTGACTTTCTCGAGAGCATCGTGAGCGGACGCAAGTTCCTTCTCTACCTTATCCTTGGACAACTCATCCGCATCCTGGAGCTCTTTGACCAGGCTTTCAGCTGCCACCTTTGCATTCTCGGCAGTTTCCAGTTTTCCATCGAGGGTGTGTATCTGTTCCTCAAGCTGCGCAAATTTTTCTTCTGCGGCATGTTGGGCTGTCTCCGCTTCTTCAAGTTTCTTCTCGGCCTCGGCTTTAGCTGTTGTCGCCCGGGAAAGCTCTTCATCATAAGTATGTGCAGATTGCTTGACCTCTTCGAGCTCAGAAGCAAGCTTCGAATTCTCCGCTTCCAATGGAACGAGCTTCTCTTCAAGTTCCTTCTTCGCTGTCTCGGCCACGTCGAGCTCTTCCGCTAGCTTCGCCTTCTCGGCATCAAGCTCGGATAGTTTCGCTGTCTCAGCCTTGAGGGTCTCCACCTCCTGTGTCAGGGTGGCATTTTCGGTCAGCAATGAAGAGATCCGTTCTCCCGATGAGCCTGATTCAGTCCGCAAAGCCTCGAGTTCTTCAATCAGCTTAGCTTTGTCCGCTTCAAGATCGTTGACAGCCTGCTTCGTCTGGTCGAGAGCAGCAATTTCAGATTCTAACTTGCGGTTCCTCTCTTCCAAATGTGACACCTTCTCTCGTGCCTGTTCTAAAGCAGCTTGGGATTCTTGATAAGATGCTGAAGTAGCTTCGAGATGCTGCTTGAGTTGCTCATGTTCTTTCCTGACAGCTTCGAGGTTAGAAGTTTCCAGGGTCAAGCCGTCTTTCAATGACTGAATTTCGTCCATCAAAGACTGATGTTTTCCCTCTGCTTCAATGGCACGTGTTTCCGCGTCCTGATGTTTTTGTTGCAGCTCCGTCAATGTGGCGCAATGATCTTCTATGTCTTTCGAGAGTCCAGCCGTGCGTTCCTTTTCGCTTTCGAGTTCTGCTTTGAGCTGAGCATACGCCTCCAGATCTGCAGAGAGTTGAGCAACCTTGGCTTCAGATGTCGCTAGAGCGGTCTTGGTGGCTGAATAGTCTTCGAGATCATTTGTCAGTTCTGTAGCTTTTGCTTCTGCAGCGGACAAAGCTTCCTTAGACTCTTCGTAGCCCTCGAGACGGGCGGTAAGCTCCGCAATCTGGTTTCTCGCCGTCGTCAAATCACCTTGAAGGATCATTTGGGCCGACTTTTCGGTTTCCCGATCTTGAGATGCAGCGTCAAGAGCATTCTTGACCTCGGTGAGCTCAGCTGTGTGTGCCTCCATTCGAGCCTCCATTTCTGCCCGAATCGATGCCAGCGACTGATTGGCTTCTTCGAGAGCTTTTGATGAAGTCTCCTGGAGACTTTCATGTCGTTTGGTAGCATCATCAAAGCTCTCCTGTGCATTTTGCCATCCATCACGAGCCTCTGTCAACTGCTGGCCGAGAGAGAGAATCTGGGCTTCGAGGTCCGCTCGGAGGGTGGTGTGTGCTTTTTCAGACTCTTCCAGAGCTGCTGCTGACACGTTTTGGACATTCTTCAACGCTTCGGTGGTGTCGGCGATGGAGGCTTTGGCGGCCTCCAGGTTGGCCGCGAGAGTCTCGGCCTCTGTGCGAAGAGACGTGATTTGGTTCTCATGGTCGGCCTTGAGTTGCTCATTTCCCGCCCGAGAATCTTGCAGCTCCTTTTCCAGAATGGCTACTCTTGACCTGTATTTGTGGTGGACACCGTCCAATGCAGCTTGATGCTCTCGGTTGCATTCCTCTCTGACCGCATCACCTTCAGCCTTTTGTGCATCCTTGATCTGTTGGACGATTTCAGTAACCATGCTCTCCTCCAAGGAAGCTTTTTGTCGTCGTAACGATGCCTCCTTCTCTCTGTACTCGGCTTCCAATCTCTGGGCGTTTTGCTCGAGAATGGTCAATTCTTTGTCTTGACTGATGACCATCTCTCGGGCCTCTGCGAGATCTTGACGACATTGTATCAGTTCCTCCTCGAGGCTCTTGGCTCGAGTGGAGTCGGATGGATCAGACTGCCGTCCTCCCGGAGGTTTCTTTTGAGGCACGGGTTTCTGTGGAGAGTCGGGGTGGAAGAAGTAGTTGTAAGCCCGGCGCAGGCTGGTAGACCGTTTTGGGACCGTGGGAGGACGAGGTTTTGATTGGGATATTTGCCGTAAACGCTTTTCTGATGCCATGATGTCGGACGACTTTGCACGTTCTAGACAATGGAGAAATGCTATTGTAAGTTCACGCACATGCGAATTTGCGGTGACGCTGTGACCGTTTCACGTCTGTGGGGAAATGGATTAAGCGCCGATGAACAAAAGAGACGATCTTCTCCAAGCGCAGGGCTGAAGTTTTGAGATGAAATAAGAAAGGAATCCTCCTCTCTTTTTAAGAGTTGATTTTGGCGAGCATGAACATTATGCAGGTGGTCCGACGGTGATGGGACCGTAGCGATTTTTTTCATAGTTGGGATCCATTCATCGGGCAGCAGACAACAAACAAAGGAAACGGTGCGGTAGGTTACGGGTAAGGGACCAGCAGCGCTGGACACGTCGCACACTGTCAAAGGCTCGCCAAGGGAGTATTCCGCATCCGATAGGATGCTTCACATGAGAACAGACAAGTGAGTTGCTGGCAGCGGGTGGGGTGACGAGCTCAACGGGTGCCTCCGCGATCCCTGCGTTGGCGTTGTAAATCCTCTGCTGGAGTCTTAGTGAAAGCATGGTGGCAAAGCTCTCAAATGCTTTTGTTACTGGTCACGAGGAGACGCTTCCATCTACTACATTTATGGCTGAAATTCCTTCTTGCACCCAATCAATATCTACCGACATCCTCATATGCCCAAGCGGGGGCAGAATTCCCCACGCCGTCACTGATCATATGCCCAAAGTCAGAGTCATGGAAGAATTCTGTCAGAGTCATGATCACGCTTTGATATTCTATTGCTTGAGATCTGATTGGGGGTGTTGAAATGCACTACTTAGCTAATGATCCACCGTGATTGATACTGCTTACTGAGGATTAAAGGTTCACCGTAGTCCCTGCCATACCCGGAATGACATCAGCCCTCCAATTCGAGGTTTTGTCATCTCTGGTCCGCGTCGACGTTTGGCCGCGATGAAGGGATGATGGAAGACAGATTGAATGACCCCAATTATCATCCATCTCTTTCTTTCATCACCTTTCTCCTCGCCACTTTCATTTGCGTTTCCTGCATGTTCTTCAGACATCTCCCTCGGTTTCATCGGCCCTCTCTACCAGACCCTCCGGTTGCGCGCGTGAGACTTGCCCAAATGTCTTCTCATATCAGTAATGGCCATCACAATGCCCACTCGACCCTAGCCGATATACCAAAATCCAACAATTTCACATCCAATCTTCCTCCAGATCCCCAATTTCCCACCCCAGCAGACTCCCATTCAGCCCCTCGACAGAAATTGGGGCCTCGTCTGGTCCGCGGCGCATTGTATACCTTTGTCAGACCCGAGCCGACAGAAGATCCTGAACTCTTAGCCGTGAGCAAAGCCGCTCTACGAGATATTGGGCTTGCCGAGGATGAAGCCTCCTCAGAAGAAATGAAACAAGTGGTGGCCGGGAACAAATTCTACTGGGATGAGGGAAAAGGCGGCATTTACCCTTGGGCACAATGTTATGGCGGCTTCCAATTTGGGTCTTGGGCGGGCCAGCTAGGTGATGGGCGAGCCATATCCCTCTTTGAAAGCACCAACCCAGAGACTCAGGTCCGCTATGAACTGCAGTTGAAAGGCGCCGGCAAGACACCGTATTCACGTTTCGCCGACGGGAAGGCCGTTCTACGATCCAGTATCCGAGAATTTGTCGTTTCAGAGTACCTCCACGCGATTGGTATCCCCACAACACGTGCACTATCACTCACTTTGTGTCCGCACTCCGAGGTCGTCAGAGAGCGGCTCGAACCCGGAGCAATTGTTTGTCGCTTTGCGCAATCCTGGCTGCGACTGGGAACATTCGATCTTCTGCGATCCAGGGGCGATCGGGATTTGATCCGCCAGCTGGCGACGTATATCGCGCAAGAAGTCTTTGGTGGCTGGGAATCATTACCGGCCGTCCTGCCCGCAGATATCACCGACAGCCACATGGATCCAGCCAGAGGAGTTCCCAAAGATGAAGTCCAAGGCAAAGAAGGTGCCGAAGAAAATCGGTTTGCCCGACTCTACCGGGAAATTGTCCGACGCAATGCCAAAGTTGTGGGAATGTGGCAGGCGTATGGCTTCATGAACGGCGTCCTGAACACCGATAACACCTCCATCTACGGTCTTTCGCTCGATTACGGTCCATTCGCATTTATGGACAATTTCGACCCTGCGTATACACCGAATCATGATGATTACATGCTTCGGTACAGTTATCGAGCTCAACCGAGTATCATTTGGTGGAATCTTGTTCGTCTCGGGGAGTCACTTGGGGAGCTGATTGGTGCGGGTGATCGTGTTGACGATCACGTGTTTGTCGAAAAAGGTGTGGAAGAAGATTTCGCTCCCGTCCTCATTAAACGTGCCGAAACCATCATTGACCAGATCGCGGACGAATACAAGGCAGTCTTTCTCAGCGAGTACCGTCGTCTGATGACACTGCGTGTCGGGTTGAAGACTCAAAAGGACAATGATTTTGATGTCCTATTCTCAGAACTCCTGGACACGATGGAGTCCCTGGAACTGGATTTCAATCACTTCTTCCGCCGCCTTTCTTCGGTGAAACTGGATCATGTTAGCACCAAGGAGAAACGTGAAAATACGGCAGAACGATTCTTCCATGAGGAGGGGATTACCGGTTTGAACGAAACCAAAGAATCCGGGCGTGAGAAAGTGGGCAAATGGCTTGATTCATGGCGTGAACGAATTATAGAAGACTGGGGCACTGAGCCTTCTGTTGATG
This sequence comes from Rhinocladiella mackenziei CBS 650.93, assembly GCF_000835555.1. Classification (NCBI taxonomy): domain Eukaryota; kingdom Fungi; phylum Ascomycota; class Eurotiomycetes; order Chaetothyriales; family Herpotrichiellaceae; genus Rhinocladiella; species Rhinocladiella mackenziei. Next base: position 166,167 of record NW_013550604.1, read on the forward strand.
AGGAAAGGGAGACGGCCATGAAAGCCGTGAATCCTAATTTCTTTCCTCGAGGTTGGGTTCTAGACGACGTCATCGACCGCGTCCAGAACAAGAAAGAAAGGGATATCTTGAACGGAGTTATGGAAATGAGTCTCAATCCGTTCAAAGACCACTGGGACTGGAATGAAGAGATTGAAAAGAAATATTGTGGTGATGTACCAAGATTCCAAAGAGCAATTCAATGTAGTTGCTCCTCTTGATGAAAAGAGCTGAGAAGGGGACAATGTTGGGGGTATGGAGACAAACTGAGGATACCTAGATGACATTGGATCACTCTAGAAGAAGAACGTACCTTCTCCAACTTGTCGGTATCAAACACCTCGCTGCCGCTCGCTCTCGACTGTTTGTCCACGTGACCGGAGAGACCTTGATATCACGTGATGGGAAACGAACTTCAAAGCGATTTTACCTGTCTTCCATCCTTTTCTCTGAGAACTTCTGAAACTTCTAACGCCGCTCCGCGGACATCAACGCCAGAAAGAACAATGATCGGTCTGATTGGTTCTGATTATTTCGCACAAAAGGCTGCCCAGCCCGAGTCCCTGGCTGGGCGTTATTGGCATCTTATCCTAGCGCTTGGATCTCTGAAGATGATTGGGACACAGTTCTGCAAGCAAACTGTAACGGTGGAGGAGCCGTCGGCTTAGCGCAGAGTATGACCAGCGACCACGAGATCAAAGAGCACATGGCTCGAATATCTGATAAGAGGTAGAGTTAAGAGTCTGCGAACTTGTCTTTCGTCAGCTCTCTTTTCCCATCTCCGTCCACCCTGTCTTTCTTCAACTTGTGAAACCAGGAGGGAGTCGTCGACTCCATTGAGAGGCTCAGACGTAACCATGCGTTTCTCAACCTTAGCTCTGGCAGCCTTCGCCGCCACTCCAGCTTCAGCAGAAACACTTTACAGTGTCCTTGTCTTCACCAGACATGGCGACCGTAAGGCTGGACCATCTTGTGTGAAACTCGAATCACTAACAAACCACCAATCTAGGCACCGCCAAATTCTACAAAGGCTACCACATGACCAATTTGGGAGCCACACAGATCTACGACTCAGGAACATACCATCGACAACGCTATGTGGAAGAAGGAGCCTCCCATCAGATCTTGAATATCTCGGCCGACGCCGCGGTGACCAGTCAACTATGGGCGTCGGCACCAGATCAAGGCATTCTATTCCAAACAGCAACCAACTTCCTGCAAGGCTTGTATCCACCGCTGAACACGCTGAATACGCAACTCGCAACGGAAACCCTGACCAACGGGACGGACACCACTGACCCCCTGAACGGATACCAATTCATCCTAATCCACGGTGAGGACACCATGACTCCGGACACGATCTGGATCAAGGGTGACGACCAATGCCCCACCTACGACGAGGCATACGATTCATACGCCGACAGTGCCGAATACAAATTGACCTTCGACGAAACGGCACCCTTCTACTCGAGATTCGTCCCCTTGCTAGGCGACATCATGGGGCCAGAGAACGTCACGTACGCGCACGCCTACGACGTCTTCGACCTTCTCAACGTCGGCTCAATCCATAATGCCAGCGTTGCCGAAGTTCTGTCCCCTTCCGACCTCGACCAGTTGAGGTATCTAGCCGACCAATGGGAATGGAACCACAACTTCAACGCGACCCAGCCAGACCGCAGTATCGGCGGCATGACGCTCGCAGGCGGTATCTTACGCCAACTCGCCGACGTCGTCGACAGCCAGGCACAAGTCAAATTCTCCCTGATGGCAGGCAGCTACGATACGCAGATGGCGTTCTACGGCCTAACGAATCTGACAACTGCGAGTGATGATTTCTATGGCCTACCCAATTATGCCAGCAGCATTGCGTTTGAGCTGTTCAGCGAGGAAGACGACAGAATCGCGTTCCCGGAAAATCCCGAATTGGACCTACGTGTGCGCTTCCTCTTCAAGAACGGCACCGAAGACGCAGAGTTGACGGCGTTTCCTCTCTTCGGACGCGAGGAGCTGACCATGTCTTACGGGGACTTTGTCAATGAACTAGGAAATCGTGCCATCATCGAAGTCGACGAATGGTGCATTCGATGCGAGTCTGATGCCGAGTTCTGCTATGCCGCACGACATGGTGATGACACCGGCGGCGATAGCAGCACTACAAGTCCATCTTCGACCGAAGACGACAGCGATTCCGGCCTCTCCAATGCAGCGGCCGGCGGAATCGGCGCAGGCGTAACTCTCGGCGTCGTGGCCAACGTCGTTGCATTGGCCTGGCTTCTGTCCCGACGCAAGAAGACGGCTCATCAAACTCTTCCCGTCGTAGCACCAGTACCGGTGTCTGAGAAGAAGACCAGCTCGACTAGCAGCAAGTCTGACGTGTCCGTTTAGATTGTTTGTGGCGAAACCGAACCGTACTGGTCAAGACAGGCCGAGTACAATTATTCAGCTTCACTATATCCGGAGAGAGCCGAGCTAGCAACCTATATATGCGCCCGGGTCACGCTCGTCTGTGTCTGTGTGTGCGGTTTGAACCGGATAAGAATGAGGACGTGTACATTGTTGAAGGTAGTAGATGACTAGTCTAATTGACCAGGAGGATAACCCTACCTGGATACTGTCTGTGCTCACGGACCGTAATAGGCATAATATATTCAATTTCGCCGTCTCATCTCCGTCTCTCTTCTGGTTACCTCCGTCCTCATTCCCTCCTTATCTAGAAGAATATTTTCAGTGATACCGAACACAGTGGGCCGAATCAAAAACGTAGCCCCGACACTGTCACACAGAACCAAATCAACTCGCGTTCGATGTGACATATCACACTCCGTTGTGCGGGGACAAAGGACTTTGTCGTTGCATCGAATTTTTGCCCTGGTTCCCAAAGAGGTAAGTTGAATTACTGGTCTGAGTAACACACTACTCACCAGCAAAGCCATGCGCTGCACTTACTGGTCTGTGTAAGTACTTAGGCGAGCTGGATTTGAGTTGGCGAGTATCACCAGCATGACACGTCACACATGCACGTGTCTCTCGTTGTGGCACAAGAGGCAAGACTCAGGGGGACTGGTGATTGGTGATTGGGTTGACGTTTCTCAGTGAGCACAAAAAAGGCCGAAAAGACATCCATTGCCATACAATAAGAAGCAGAGGTAAAACGTCATCATCTCGTTCGTTGCGCCATTGATCAAATAGATTCAGATACTGTATTCGCCCGCCCCTACCCAAAACCGTCCTCTTGCCTAACGATACGCATCATATCAGCTGCCACTGTCCTGTGCCAAATACAGGCCTATTTCTTGCTCTCCTATCCTCACCCTCATCGCTCATGCCTCAACAAACTACCCCTATTGGCGCCAGAGGCGTGGTGTGGACCCGCAAATAACCCGGGGGCTGGACTTCCCTGACGACTTCTCGGGCCACGAGTGCCATGTCCGTCCAAGCCCGGACTGCCCGGGGGCTGAACACTGGATCCACGAGTCTGCACGCCCCGATTGCGCTTCAAGCTGCGATTCTCCTCCTCGAGTTTGCGAAGTAGCATATCCCTTGACTTCTTTTCCAGTTCCAGCTCAGAAATCTTCGCAAGATGTTTCTTGACGCTGTCTTCAAAGTTCGTCTCCTTAAGACGTCGCTTCTCATCGGCCGCCTGCTTGGTCAAATCCGTGACGATCTCCTCCAATTCTCTGACTTGTGTGGCGAACTCGGCTGCTTTGTTCGACGCGTCTTGATATTGGGATCGGGTGAACTCGAAATCTTTGCGGGTGTTTTCCAGAGACCTTTCCAAATGGATATTCTTAGCCAGGAGCATTCGAGCCTCCTCTCTCGCAACCTCTACCGCGGCCGCATCTCCGCCACCCGATTTGACTTCTGTGCGAACTGTCTCCAATTCCGCTTGTAACTCGGCGACTTTCTTTTTGAGAGCAACATTATCCTCCCCGGTTTTCTCATGTCTTGATTGATTATTTTCAATAGTCTTGAGTAGTTTCTGATTCGCCTTGTCTAATTCATGGCATTTCGTCATTCGTTTCTCATAACGTCGTTGAAGATCGGCATGATCCTTTTTCCACTGGTCCAATTGTTCTTGGAGACGGTCTCGATCGTGTTCGGATTTTTGCCGCGCTTCTCTTTCTGTCGTAAGTTCCGCTTGTAGTTTCCGTACAAGTTCCTGAAGCTGTGCGAGGTGATTGTTGGAATCATTGTTGGAGTTGTTAATTTCCACCGAATCCCTCAAAGGGGTAAGTCGTTGGCGTTTGTTCAGGGCGGGGAGAATGCCATCCACCTCCAACAAACGTTTCCGGCCCGATGGAGTATCAGCACGGGAAATGGGCGTTGCTGACCGAAGGAGAGATTCCTTGGGGGTCTCGGCCACAGTGGATGTCCCGCTAGCTTTCGGTAGAGGTTCTTCCAGTTCTGTCAATTGCAATCCAGGCATCGACCCTAGTGTCCAGCGTGTGGCAAAAACGTCCGCCATCGACGCAGCCACCACTATTTGGGCCAGCCTCCTCAGTTTTCGCTCCGGTCTTTTTCTGAGGGCCCTCTGAAGATCGGAAAAATCCATTGGTCTCCCCTCGGGCTCATCCGAAGCATCGGGAACGTAGGTGGGTTTGCCTCCGAGGTTCGGTCGGGCTTGGTATGTGGCTCGAACGAGCATTTTCAATCTCTTCGGTGATGGCACACTCCTGGGAATGCATCGATCGACATGTTCTGACGAATTGGACACCAAAAGATGCACCACCGGGATAAGTGCCGGAGGCTTAGGTGAGAAGTGGGTGCGAATTCGAGCAACCTGAGGGTCCTGAGAGTCAAAAGAAGCATCAAATGCAATCATCAGCACCGGCTTTCGAGGAAATGAAACCTGGTGTGTCGACATAGAACTGACGAGCTCGACTTGGAATTCTGTATTGGGCCGGTCGGGAGGGGGAGATCGTGATGCCGCCAGACGATCTTGCCTTCTGACCTTGACGTGGTTCATCGTCAAGTATTGCTCCAGAAGGTCCTGAATCGGTCCCGCTCGAGACACAATGACAATAGAGTGGTCGGTATGCTTGAAAATATCGACCAGATGGCCCAGAAATGAAAATTTGGATCCCGCATAATTTGCATACGCCGCCCCTTTGTCCGATTGCATCGAGTCTTGGGCAGAGAATCCCGGAAGGCCGAGATCAAAGTGCGTTGTTGTATTGTGCAATTGTTGAATCATATCCGTCATTTCATTTCTCTCATGCGCCCGATGGGGAGATCCATTAGAGGAGCCAACCGAATCGTGTCTGCTGATGAACTTCAAAATGGATTTGCGCTTGGATTTGATGATGTCGAAATATGCCGACTGGATTTTCCCCTCTGCGGGAAGAGCGATGGCATACTCGTCCGGACCTAGAATAGGTAGACTCGGTATCACCAATCCATCCACTAATGGAATATCCCGTTCGTTATCGACAGACTGTTGACTCGAACTGGCCTTGGAATCGGTGGAAGACTGTTCACCATTGGAAGATTGTTGTTCCTCCTCTATCGACCTCTGGATTGGAAAGGCACTTCCTCCCACGTCATCCATTTGAGATTGTGGAGCATCCGTCGACTCTGGAATTCCTCTCGAGTCATAATGACGACTTTCCACGGGTGATGTCGTCGCTGAATTTCCGGAAAGATCCATTTCGTGTGCGTTTGGTCCTCTACCATCATGGTCCATCATTTTTGAGTCCGAATCGGTAACTTGTGGAACATTGCAGGATACATCTTGTGCCGAAGCTCTTGCCGCCTTTATTCGCTCTCCCCATGTCTGGGGTGACAGTGTTGATCCTTGCGTGGAACCGCCGGGTCCAGCTGAAGGCACAGGCGATGGACTCATGTTCTGCTGGACGGAATGATGGACTTTCTTCAGGCGATTGGGAGATAAGAAGGCTTCGAGATATCGTTTGTTGGTGTGTGGAGTACCAGGTGCCGATGTTCCGAAAGAGCTCGCTGGAGCTTCAGCCTGTGTCCGGAAATTCCACGGCGAAGGCCCAGCCGCGTCTGGGAATTGAGCAAAAGTATTTTGGGGATATGGGTCTTGAACTGGATTTTCTGTCAAGACGGTGTTGGTAAATATTCCACGCCCTTGGTCGGAACCGAACTCCACGCTAGGTTCCCGTGTTCGAGTGGATAAGTCCTGGGTTGTTGGAATTGGAAATTCAGGAGTAACGTATCTTGTTGTGCCGGAAGATATGTCTGAGCTCGGTGTTCCCCTAGGGAGAGGTGGTGGATAGTTTGCAGGGGTTCCAGCACTTCTGGCCTTTTGACTTCGTAAGGTCAGTGGAGTAGAGTCGACACCGGCGTGCCACCCCTTTGTTCTGTGAGGGGAACGTGCTTGTCTGCTTGTCGACGACTCGGTTCGATGAGTTCTGCGAGGTGTGTTACTTCGTCCCGGCAATGATGATTCCTGGAGAGGAGTCGAGCTGATCGGGACTGGGCCTCTTCTCCTGGACGGAGACTGATCAGGTCCGGGCTGGGAGGAGGGGGAGGAGTTTGTATAATTTTGCCTTTGGGATGGAGAAGAACACCCTTTCAAGCCACCGTCGGAATTAATGGGACTGCGATGCAGGGGCCCGTGATCTGCCTTGCTGATATTGGCGGGAGGGATGCTCACAGGAATTAACAAGGGTTGCGATACGTCTTGCTGTGTCTCTGCTATCTCGATGGGAGATGACGCGCGCCGATCTGGGTTGACCGAAGGCAACCTACTCGACGCGCGAGGTTTGGAGCTGTTCGCCACTTGACCAGATGACGATTTGGCACTGTGCGGTGATGCAGCTTCGCTCGAAGAATCCGGTAAGCCGCGAATATGTTTTGTCCGTCTCCCTCCTTGAACTATAGGCTGTCCATGCGAATGAGTCCCACTAGTTGCCCTCTCTTTCTTCGTTCGTTCCCAGTCTTCGAGGAGGGCCTCGTTGACGAAGCTCGCCGGCTCCTTTAGATGCTGTCAGCCGCGTCACCAAACACATATAACGTCGCATACATACCCAACTCGGCGGGTAGGGTTTACCGTTTTGGCGAGGTACCCAATCCACCAAATATTGCTTCTCCCTTTTGTCTTTGCCGACGAATCTCTCTCCAATAATAGCTAGGGCAGGATATTCTTTATCTTCGTCGGACGAATCTTCAGAGCTCTTCTTTGATCTGCGTGGCTTCGCCAAGGGTACACTGGCTCGCTTGGAATGGACCGTAGGGCCCTCCGCGGGCTTCTTGCGCTTGGTAGAGTTGTATTCGACGTGGCTGAAGTTGTTGCGGGTAGAATTATTCATCGTCCGCCGTAAGGATAAATGCAAATGCTGGAGATCTTCATGGTCAGCGCGACATTCATGGCGAGTAAAAAAAGGTTTCTGACGAGCACGCACGAGGAGAAGTGTAGGAAGGACTCATCTAGGAAGATTGTTTATGGCCCTTCTACCGTAGTTGTGGCGGTGGTTGACTGGGGGGCGATGGGGGGCAGGTTAGCCGAACAGATGTCAGACACCAGACGGCAAAAGATGGCTGTGGCGAAAGAGGCCTCGATGGAAGACGATATCGGCGACTGATTTGTTTTAGAAGCATTGCTGGAAGTTGGAGAGGGTAGCCAATGATGTAAACAATATCGAGGAGCGAATTTGATGTTGCTGACGCTGTGGTCGTTGTCGTTCCTCCTTTCCTCACTTCGCACGAGGCTGAAAAATCTGGGGGAAAATTCACGGTTATTGGCACCATGTCCAGGGCTCACACCTGTCTCATCACCATGGAACCCTTGACGTTTATCATTTATGCTGTCTATTCATCTATCCAGCCTTGAACTGAATCAACACTTGCTCTTTCGAAACATATCTAGGTCCTTCTCCGCAGCCGTCTTCCTCCAGGCATCAAAGTCAAACCCCAACTCCTCCATGCTTCGAACATTAACCCTGGCTTCGCCCCTTGGAGCATAGGCCGCCTTGATGTCAGGAAACCTCGACCTCATCCAAACCTGTCTCTCATCCCATCTTGTCCCTAATCGTCCCACGCCATCATTTTCCAGGCCATCCCTCTTCCTCGCCATTTCCGCCCATGCATACAGTTCATTAATCTGCGCTGCATCCTCGGGGAATTTCTGGAGGTGAAAATACCTCCCATCACCCTTCTGCTGTATCGTGTCGATTTCCCACTGTCTCATATCGGCTGTGGAAGGTAGGTCGAGCCGACCGCTCCAGACTCGGGCTATGACGGCTGCCTGGTTCTGAGACAGTGGGAACGGAACGACTTTGAGGTTGATGACGGGAAACGCGAGGGTGGGGTGGTCAATGTCGAAAATGTGCTGATATACTCCTCTCGTCCGGAAGCCGTCGGTGACACGTTGAGGGGACAGGTTTGACAGGAACGGGTAAGAGTAGAAATAGCCTGTCGCGAAGACCATGGCATCGACGTTTTTCTCGATTCTGCCACTCTTGAACCTCACAGCTCTCTCGCCATCGTCGCTCGGTAGGAAGTCAGCCAGCTCATCAACATCTTCTCGCCAGGGCGCCGGCGGCATTGTTCCCAAAGCGGACACCGAGCGAGAAGACAGCAGAATTGGCGTCTGGCAATACTTGCCAATTTGCGCGACGATGTCCAATCCCGAAGCCGAATTCCCAACGACGATGACTTTCTTGTCCTTGAAGTCTTCTGGATTGCGGTACGCTTTGGAGTGAATAATGGCACCGGGGTAGGCGGCGTTCCACCCGGCAATGCCTTTGATATCTGGCACGTAAGGAACCGTGTAATGCCCATTAGCGACGACAACGGCGTCATACGCCTGCTTCGTGGTCTCTTTTGTGCCGAGGTTTTCCGCGACCAAGTCCCATTCTTTCCGGCTAGAAGATTCGTCGATCTTTAAGATCACGTCTCGCACTGCGGTGCGAAACCGAATCAGATGCTGAACGTCGTTCGCATAGTCCTCAAGGTATCTCAAGACTGTTTGATGACCTGGAAAAAGCGGCGCCTCATCTGGAAACGGCCTATCCGAGAATGCCATGAGCTGTTTCGGGATATTCGTCTCTAGATAATCATAGAGCGGAGACTCAAACTCCAATGACTCTGATGCGTTACCTGCCTGGCCATAGCGAGGGTCGACTTGTGGGATAGGAATTTCTTTTGATCGGACCGGGGCAGAGATGTTCCAGATTCCGCCAACACGATCGCGCTGTTCGTATATGTCAATCTTCTCGAACGCTTTTTCGGCCAGCAGGTATCTACCGATGCTTTAGTTCGAGTCTCAAGGCCGCGGTGTCATACCATTCAGTGGAACATACTCACTTTGCGCATGATACGCCGACGGGGCCGGCTCCTATAATTGCGATCCTCGAGATTGAGGGACTTGGCCCTGCGTCACCCATCGAGGCCGAAGGTCTTTGGACCGAAGTCGGCCCAATTTTTTTCGTTTCCAAATGACGTCAGAGTGTTTGGACAAAGATATCGAGACAATGGTTGTCTCCGATGAAGGACTGCCGGAAAATTAGTGGCGGTTATATCTGAAGGTGAAGAGACTTGACCGTCTGCGGGCTGAGTTTTCCATCCAAATCAGGTGATGGTTCATACCATCTCCCCTCCTGTCCTTCTAGATGAGATACAGGATTTATGGTTGAGGTATTTTCAATCTTCGGGCTCCACGGACTACTCCGCGACTGTGGCGGGTGAGAGGACTAAAACCAAGCAAGCCTTGTTTAATGGATTCAGGCTCATCAAATTTTGTATATAGACTTGATACCCCTGTAATTTGTGGCGCTTCACATCCCTGCCCATCCCTCACGAGAGCGTTGATGTCGAGGAGTCACTTCATTGTCCGTTTCCGCTTCGCTTCAGAGGACGACTGCTTATCTTCTGTCTTCGCGAAGTATCTTTTGATTCCACCTTTCACAGGCGCCGATTGGCCTTCTCCTGCCTGAGCATCATTGTCCCCCCATGCGCCAACCACTTGTTCACTCGGCCCATCCCATCTCAGGACCATTTCCGTGAGGCCCTCATCTCTTTCTCGAATCCATCTTGCCGCAATGCGTCCGGTCTCCTTTCCAACTTCCTCAGTGCCCTTCTTCAAATTCATCCCATGATCTGCCCCTTTCACCACCACCATCCAGGTCTTCGCTTTCATTTTTCCCCTCAGCTTCGCCAACTGCGCCAAGTCACACATCGAGTCCCCGTCGCCAGAGATGAACAAAACTTGCACCTCCGGTCTGATGTCCAATAAGATCTGGTCTCTGACGTCTCCACCAGGCCCGACAAGTGGATAGGAAGCGAGCACCAGGAGGTTGATGGATTCGTGGGTATGAGACGCGATGACAGCGGCACGAGAACCCATGCTCCGACCACCGAAAGCTAGACCTGCGACATCCATGGTTGCGTTTTTCTTCATTGCCTCTTCTTTCTCGTAGTCCAAGACTGTCGCGAACATGGCCACTCGGCCCTTGAGATTCATGTTTCCTTGGAAGCAGGTAATGGTGGAGCCGGTCGACGCAAAGCCGTGCATGAAATTCATCATCGCTGGGGCCGAGAGTCCTCCACCTGCGCCGTGCGTGAAGACCAGTGACATGGGAGACGAGGATGGCGGATAGCTGCGTAAACACGGGATGGATTTTGAGCCGGCAGGGACTTGGAAGGATGTGAACGTTGGGGGAGACGTCGTTTTGCCTTTAGGTCCACTGGAGATAAACTGGACGGATCCATTGTCGGGAGGCTCCCTGGCGGAGGGGAGGGTGTGGTCAGGTGTCTGTCTCTCTTCCATAGCTCCGCTTCTGGATGAACGTCCTGGGCGCTTCTTTGGTGGCATAGTTCATTGGAAATCAGAGGCCGCAGATAGTTGTCCTCGGCTTCAGGGTATCCTGCTCTCGAGCAGGACAAGGCTGATGGAAACGTGAGACGCGGAGGGGCGTGTCCCCTCGTCTCTTTTGCTGCTAAGCGAGTGCGATTATCTGGCCAATCTTCCCTGTCCAGCATGAACGGGTGGTGATGGTTACCGGTGGCTGGGAATGCACTTTCGTACTCGGATTTCCCAAGCAGCGCTCGGCCCTTTTTGGCCCCGCTTCGGCGAAAGGCTATTGAGATTCTCTGATTGTATACCAAAAGAGCTCTGGACAATCCCTGAGCCGTCGGTGTGCTTTCATTCAGACTCCTACAAACCTCGTGGCCATCACTTCCAACTATAATATATTGAGATCGTACGTCTACTTTGTCAGACGGCTAAATTTGACATTTGAGATAAACCTTGCTTGCTTGTATTCTTTTGGCACCTGCCACGAGATCGCACCGTCGAGATATTCGGGAAATAACCGAATCAAAAGACCGAAAACTCCACCAACGCGAAACATGTTCATATCTGAATGCATTCTGGATCACGTGGTGGCTGATATCAGAAAATCCCAAGCTCGCTGATCGGACCGGGGGGAGGATCTGATCGTGTCAGCACGCCGTGACCATCCGGATGTGATTTGATCGGGAACCACTAATCATCCAAAGATGCAAAACCTTCATCGTCGAGTATGTCGGTGGATGGCAACGATTGGTGAGACAAGTCGTATCAGAATGTCGCGTTTGATGTCTCACAAAGCTCGCGGACCAGGTCCACCCAGGGCTTGCTGAAGGAGCGACTCGAAATACTCCTCATCGACGACAGCACCAAATCTGGCCAAAGTCGTTAGCCTTCATCTCTCATACGCATGCATGTATTCCTACCCATAGCACTTGACTTCGGGAATGAGAGTAGCTTTCAAAGCTTCCAGGCCATCCCGAGTCAGATTCGAAAAGTTGGGATGCTGTCGTATTCGTTGCCATGCTTCTACCGGCGTCACCTCACCATCGAGACTAAGTCGATCGGAAAATTCCAGTAATTTTTCCAGTTCCACGGCCGGGACGCTCCATCTGGTCCCATCCGGGAGACCTGAATCTGTCTGCGTGCTTTGTGCAAAAGGCGGCGACCGGGACATGATGGGACTCATGAGCATCATTTCGTGGCCACTGCCCTCGGTGTTGACGCTGTGTCGTGCATGATGGCCCAGACAGACATGTTCGAGGGCGAGCACGAAGTCGACACCGACTTGAGTAGCCCCTAGTCCCTGAGGGTGCGGCATAGAGTCTGAGATACTGGTTGTCGAATAAATACTCGGAGCTTGATGGAGACTTGGAGCGTCGCTGATGTTCATGCCAGCTTGAAATTCGCTCGAAGAAATCATAGACTCAGAGGCGGGTGGGAAGGTGGAAGATATATTTGAGGATGATGCGAGGGTGTAGGTGTCAGGCAGCTGGGCTCGAATGGCCTGAGAATGATCGGAGAGTCCAAGCAACTCGATGGTTGCCTGGGGACTGGATATCCTCGGATCTGATGCCAAATCCGATGGCAATGGGATGTGGTGATACTTGATCAACTCCTTGAGACGCCGGATGGTCTCCCTGCAAGCTTGGATCTCCGCATCATGTGCTGCATCTCGGGCACGGAGCTTTGCAACTTCTGACTCCAAAGTTTTAACATAGGTTGCTTTGCGATCTCGATGGGTTCTGACGAGATGCGTTAGCTAAAGCTTGGTGTATTTGTATACGCCTTGCGAAGGTGTCTTTCTCCTTCCCACTACCACAATAGCCTCACCTTTGAGCGCGCCTGACCTGCTCACGTCGACGCGCACGGGCATCTGTTTCGCCATCTCCCTCCGAAGGTTTGGGATCCGAGTATAGAATTCAACTTAGTCCCAACATCTGAAGAGGCCGGCCGGTGTGGCTCGGAAGGAATTTACTCACTAGGAGACTTGACGAGTTTCGACAGCCAGGTCGGTGATTTGTTGGGTGATTTGTTGGACATGTCCCCGGCCCCACAAAGATAGCAACGAGTCGGAGAAGGCAACACAGCTAGTAATCTTCTGATCTTTTAAGCCCTCATGTCATGCCCATGCACGATTCCACAATTCGGCGACCTGGATGGCCAAGGGATATGTTCTCGAGGTGGGTGTCCCAGGGTCAAGACAAAGCTGAGAATGGGTCGATGGGATCATTGGCATGAAACAGATTCTTTTTCAAGTTAAGCTCGGAATGGATTATGGCATCAACAGGGCCGTGAATCCAAGAATTGCTTAGACTCGATATGCAAAAGCGAGCACCGACCCGGGACAGGTTTTGACCGCGTCTGCACCCAAAGAAGCAGTGAAACAAGGCGAGAGAAAAATATTCGGAGAGGGGATGTAGCTGTTATATGGGATTCCTCTGAAAGGGCGACGTTGCAGCTCGTCTAGTATCTTGTCCTGGCCGAATATTTGACGCGCTCTCCCACGCCTTGCTGTGCGATTGGAGGCTGTAAGATCAAATAGGCAGGGTTGTTCGTGGCTCAAGACCGTCACCTCCGCGACCACCATGGCTCATTGGACAACGGAACGTCAGCACCAACTTTGATTCAGCCCTATCAGTTGTTAGCGCTGTAACCTCCCGTCGAGGAGAAGGTACCTTTGGTGCTCAGCTAGGGCTCCATCATTTTCACTTCCATCCTTGTTGCATCTTCTACCCAACTTCCTAGGTCCATTCTCTTCCTTGTTTGCTTCGTCCATTTTGGTATCTTCTTCAAGCATACCTGGTAATTGGAATATAATTGAGCCGGTGCCGCCGATGACCGCGACTAGAAATTGGATTTGGAACGGTGATGGCTTGTAGGATCGACGCACTAGATTGGGTTAGTAATGTGAGATAATGGCGAGGAGAAAGCTCATGACGGTGTGTGGGTGTGATTGTGGGGAGGGAAGAATATTGACATTGCCCATCGACATTTTTCCACTGGCACTGTTGGATGTCCGTTGAGCTTATGGCCCACTTGGTAATTGACGGCGATCTTGGAGCCGACTTGGCCAAAGCACGAGGGGCGATGCTACGGTGCGTCTGTCGAGGTTAGAATCTCATATCCTGTATGGCGTTGACCCACGGCATTGTCGAGGCAGGTGTGAGTAGCGACATGATGGGGTTGGTGGAATGGCAGTTGAATGTATTCTCTCGTCTAGACTTATGAAAGTTGATGGCGCTACGGTTCTCCTGTCGTGTTCAGTCTGATGGAGTAGAAGGCAGCACCGGCACCGCTCGAAAGGCTGCCAGCGCTTCATTGTCGAAGCAGCCCCCGAATATAGTGCCAGCTTGTGTCCCCCATCGTCTCCCATTGATCTTGGGTATTATTCTCCCATGTCCAGCGTGGTAACGGGCATTCCCCTTTTCCATGTATGAACCGTTCAACTTTCGATCGCATACCTGCCCGGGCATACGGACCTTCGTAGGATGTCGCGGCAAAGCAATGGGTGAAGTCCTCTTCACTATGGGAATGCCACACTCCTGAGTCCTCATCCACATGCCAGTCCCCGAGAACACGTGTAACTGGAAAACGCCTACGAGAGAGATATTCCAGAAGATCTATCATCGAACCTCTCTCTAGTCGACAGCTTTTCAAGCTCAACGAGTGAATGCTCCTACCTTCACCAAGCAGCGCCTCCAAGTCGTCCCAAGTGCATCGAAATTCACACAATGCGAGCGACTTGAGACGTGGCATCCACAACCGAGGGAACCGGTCGATGTTCGTTTGGTCAAACAGTTCGAATGAATACTGCGCCGTTGTATCCGGCGGGAACTGTAGGCTCAATTCTTCAAGTTGAGAGGGATGATTCAACAATTCCCTCAACTTCCTCGCTGCCAGATGTCGTCCTCCGAAATACATTCTCGACAAAGGGCTTCGAAAAAGCCAGTCGCTGTGCGGGAATGCGTTGATCTTCAGATCAAGCTTTTTCAATCGCCGAAAAGCCTCCGTGAGGACTTGAGAGTCACGGTAACTTCCGGCGATAAACAATTGATGAGGCATGTCGGTAGCTGTGAGGTCGCTCCACTCACAACCCGACGTGTTTGCGGCATCGAGAAAGTTGATGAAGTGGTCCAGAACATGTCTTCGGCGGTTCGCGATTCTGCGACGCGGGTCAGGATCGAATGGCTTCTCATTTGCATATTGCTCAGCATTGAAGGCCTCAAGCTCTTCCAGTTGGATCTCAGGCTCCGCCATTACTAGCTTGAACTTCAAATTGGGCCGAGACTGGCCCAACGTGCCCATGATCCGCACCAGACTATCCCGCACTCGTTGTTCAGCCATGGATCCGGCTTGCTGGTCCATGTGCCACCGGTAGAGGTCGTATCGACGTGGAAGATCGGTTGTGAATCTGGCCTGAAGTGTCTCATGAAAGGCATTGTATTCATTGCGTGAAGCCCCTTTGGTCGCCAAACTTCTTTCCCAAGAGCTGCTCTTGTCTTGGTACACTTGCGCTTGCCAATATCTATAATCGGCATACTCGAGCTGTACACCGGACTCGAGAGACACGCAGCTCAAGTCGGCGGCTATCGAAGGGGCGGCGGCTAATTGTTCGAGCTGGTACAATCTATGGTGGTTTGGATAGAGCCGAAACTCGAAATTCTGGAATAGATGCTTCCCACCAATGACAGAGAAAGCTTTGCAGGTAAGACGAAAGGAGCGTAAAGATGGTTTGTCAAGAAACAGACAAAGGTTAGTAACCAATTCCGTGGGAAGCTGATCCATGTTGTCACACTCCTACGACTGGATCAGATGAATGCAAACAACACACAAATAGGAAGGCGAAGATGTGCGTGGTGGTGGTAGTGGCGGCGGTGGTGTGGTGAAGATATACGGCAATATCGTGTCAGCCTGATAGACTCGGACAGGCGGGGTTTCTATCAATAACGTGCGGCCTATCCTCTAAGACTATACGTTGCGTCAGCTTTCGATTCAAATCAGGACTGCCTACTGGGAAGATCTTCTCCAGGAAAGCATCGAGAGAGAAGAGATGGCTTGTAAGCTACAAGAAGAGCGCCAATAATCCACCGTATCATTTGCTGGCCGTTTTAAAGGGGCGAGCCTTTGGTTATTGCACATTGAAGACTCTCCTTACGAACGAACACTTCGACATGATCTGAGTCAACCATCATTATGCGGCGCTCAATCTTTAGAGCTGCCGGCGTCCCTGCAAAGGCTCGTGCTACAAGACGCTGGCTGTCGGATAGCAAACCTGAAGCATCTGCCCGAAGTCGATTCGATCGATTCATGGAACGAACTCCTCGTTTCCTCCGACCGACAGTCACAGGATTACGAAATGCCCCGGTATCCCATATGACGGCATTCATCATTCTTCATGAATTGACGGCGGTCATTCCGTTGTTTGGCCTCGCAGGGGCATTTCACTACTGGCGTTGGCTTCCCCCATATTTCGCTGAGGGGGAGTGGATCTCTGCCGGCGTTGAGAAATTTGGCCGATATTTTCGAAAGAAAGGCTGGATTAGCGAAAGGGACGAGAAAGAGGTCGAAAGTATGGAGGAACCAAGAACTTCACAACTCAAACAAGGCATGTCAAAATGGTTCAACCGCGGGGAAGACGCTACCAGATGGGTTGTGGAATTCGCGACCGCCTATGCGATGGTCAAGGTGTTGCTGCCTGTCCGCATCGTCGCCAGTGTATGGGGTTCTCCATGGTGTGCCCGATTCGCTGTCATCCCCGTGGGCAATGCCACCAAAGCCGTCTTCCGATCACTCCTGGCTTGGGTCGGCTCGAGGTCATGAGGTGTTTTTGAAAGTACAGACAAGGCAAGAAAATTTCCATGGTCATCAATTTATGCTCTTTGGGACGTCTATCTGCTTTGCACATCTTTCGAACTCATGGTGATGAATTGGATTGATGCGGCCTTTCATGCCGAGCCATCAAGTACGCTCTCGAGTCATTTATGGCTTCTCGTAGATCCAGTCGAATTGGGCGGACTTCCAGCTCTGAATCTCTTCTGGCTTGAACCACAGAGCAATCTCCTTCTTTGCACTCTCAACACCATCGGAGCCGTGGCAGACATTGCGACCAACATCAATGGCATAGTCACCGCGGATGGTACCGGGGGCAGAGGCAAGTGGGTTCGTGGCACCGAGGATAGCTGACATTAGATTAGTTCCCTTATTCTTCGGATGATGGGATCTAATAGACGTACAACGACCGGTCTTGCACGCATCACGTCCTTCCCAAACCATGGCAACGATTGGACCACTCAACATGTCTAAATTCCCATCAGCTTAATCCATGGTTCCTCCCAATATGACGCTCGTACAGGTGACGAGTCCTTTGAAAAATGGCTTCTCCGAAAGGTCTGCATAGTGCTGCTCAAGATGCTCCTTGGAGGGAGAGACCATCTTCAGGGCCACCAATTTGTATCTTCACCACTTAGTCATGAACCTTTTTTTTTTTCCCTCTCATAGGCTCACCCTCGCTTTTCGAAACGGCAGATGATGTCGCCAACAAGACCCCGCTATGATTCTCGTCAGAACCGACACAAGATAGGACCGATGCCTAACGGGGGAGAAGCATACTTGGACGCCGTCGGGCTTCACAGCAATAAAGCTGCAACCAATATTAGTGTCCGAACAAAACCACAGAGTCGCACTTTGAATGCTTACGTTTGCTCGGTAGACATTTTGATGAGTGGAAGGGAGATACTGGGGGGGGATATGGCAATTTTTGGCCTCAAATAATTTTGCAACCAAAGGAAGGACAGTTGCGGTCAATGAATTGGGATGAGACAAAATATTTTGAAGCGCTTTATTGGTGGGGTGCGGTGGAGGGGCAGCAGCGCCTTATGCAGGGGCCCGCTGAATGAGTCGGTCAGCCAGTAGCAGCTCTCTTTGTACCCAATTCAATCCCGTACTGTTATAGGACAGCAAGGACACATTTGACCCGAACTTGATACGTCTATTTGCGCATGGGCAGAAGTGCCAAAGATGGCCTGGTCATCGGGGAGAATGCCTCGATGGACAATTTCCTGTCTTTCAATTCTGCTTCTCCTGTTCTTTGTCTCACCCGCAGGTAAACAAGCTAAGGAGAGACATGATGCCCGGATGCTGACATGTTCCAGTCCCGGTCAAACATCACGATTTCAAAAGATGTGATCAGTCGGGCTTCTGCAAGAGAAATCGAGCTCTTGCCGACTCGATGATCGAGAAAGGGAGTCCCGCCTCCTCGCCCTACCGGTTAGATGTTTCCTCCATCAAGTTCAAAGACGGACAATTACAAGGCTCCATTGTCAAACCGATACCAGGCAACGATGCCGTCAAGTTGCCATTGACGATCGCGTTTCTTGATCGTGGAAATGCTCGCGTCACCATTGATGAGGAGAAGAGGAGGAAGGGCGAAATCGAACTTCGACATGGGAGCGTGGCGCGCAAGGAGAGATACGATGAAGCTGGCGCTTGGGCCTTGACTGGAGCCGGCCTCCAGAGTCAGAGGACGGCAACATTGAAACAAGTGTCCAAAGATGCCACCGAAGTGTCGTGGGGACCTGATGGCCACCTCAAGGCTGTCATTCGTCATGCTCCCTTTGGGATGGAATTCTGGTCCGGCGATGAGAAGCAGGTTGTGCTCAATGGCCGTGGATTCATGAATGTCGAGCATTGGCGGCCCAAGATCGACAAACCAGCGGCAGATGAGAACCAAATCGAACAGGAAATCATCGAACCGGCGGAAGACGAGAGTACATGGTGGGAAGAGAGTTTTGGGGGCAATACCGACTCGAAACCCAAAGGCCCGGAGAGTGTTGCAATGGACATAACTTTCCCTGGTTATGGTCACGTCTACGGTCTGGCAGAGCATGCTGGACCGTTGTCGTTGAAGGAGACTCGTGGCGGAGAGGGCCATTATGATCAGCCATACCGGATGTATAACAGCGACATCTTTGAATACGAGCTGGACAGCCCAATGACCCTGTATGGATCCATTCCATTCATGCAAGCACACAAGAAAGATTCCACAGTTGGTGTCTTTTGGCTCAATGCCGCAGAAACGTGGGTGGATATTGTCAAGTCGCAACATGGAGCCAATCCCCCAACGCTCGGTCTTGGTGGCGATGTTGTCGACACCCATACACATTGGATGTCGGAGAGCGGTCTTCTGGACGTATTTGTTATGCTCGGACCCAAACCCCAAGACCTGGCGCGGTCCTTTGGCGAGTTGACTGGTTATACCCAATTACCAGCCACATTTGCCATGGCCTACCACCAATGCAGATGGAATTACGTGAGCGATGAAGATGTGAAGGATGTCGACCGCAAGTTTGACAAGTTCAACATCCCATACGACGTCATTTGGCTCGATATCGAATACACGGACGACAAGCAATATTTTACCTGGGATCCTCTCAACTTCCCGAATCCCATATCCATGGAGAGGCAGCTTGACGAGACTGAACGCAAGCTCGTGGTCATCATTGATCCACATATCAAGAACAAGGCCGGATATTCCGTGGGAGAGGAGCTCAAAGGGAAGGGCTTGGCGGTCAAGAACAAGGACAACAATATCTTTGAAGGGTGGTGTTGGCCTGGAAGTTCTCACTGGATCGACACATTCAACCCCGCTGCAAGGGCCTGGTGGAAGTCACTTTTCACTTACGACAGATTCAAAGGCACGATGTCTAACGTTTGGCTTTGGAACGACATGAATGAGCCTTCCGTCTTCAACGGCCCAGAGATCACCATGCCTCGAGACAACATTCATCACGGTAATTGGGAACATCGTGATGTGCACAACATTAATGGAATGACATTCCACAATGCCACATATCATGCTCTTCTGGAACGCAAGAAGGGCGAAGTCCGACGCCCCTTTGTTCTGACACGATCCTTCTATGCCGGGTCGCAGAGAACCGCGGCCATGTGGACTGGCGACAACCAGGCCAGTTGGGGTCATCTTGCGGCTTCTCTTCCGATGGTTCTCAACCAGGGGGTCAGTGGATTCCCTTTTGCAGGGGCCGACGTTGGTGGCTTCTTTGGCAACCCCAGCAAAGAGTTACAGACCCGATGGTACCAAGCAGGCGCATTCTACCCATTCTTCCGCGGGCATGCTCACATCGATACTCGCCGACGTGAGCCGTATATGCTCGGTGAACCGTACACCAGTATCATGACCCGAGCCCTCCGATTGCGATATGCTCTGCTTCCGGCTTGGTATACCGCTTTTCATGAAGCTTCCACCGATGGCTATCCCATCGTCCGATCACAATACTTTGTGCACCCCGAAGACGAGAACGGTTATACGATAGATGATCAATTCTACCTGGGCTCCACTGGCCTGCTGGTCAAGCCGGTGGTTACCGAGGGCGCCGAAAGCGTCGAAATCTATCTGTCCGATGACGAGAACTACTATGATTATTTTGACTACACAGTTTACGATGGAGGCTCAAAGACGCACAAGATTGATGCGCCGCTGGAAAAATTGCCTCTGCTTATGCAAGGCGGCCACATCGTTCCCAGAAAAGATCGACCACGAAAAAGTTCCGGCTTGATGAAATGGGATCCCTTCACCCTGGTGATCGTCCTCGACAAGAAAGGTGAAGCTGAAGGGACAGTTTATGTTGATGATGGCGAAACATTTGACTACCAGCAAGGTGCTTACATTCACCGTAAGTATTCCCTGGTCAATGGATTGCTGAAGAGTAGCGACATTGGCACCAGGGGAGCAAAGACACAAAATTATCTCAAGACGATGAAAGATGTCAAGATTGAAAAGATCATTGTGGTCAATGCCCCAGCCGAATGGTCGACCAAGGACAAGGTGACGGTGATAGAAGAAGGAGTCAAAGGGACCTCAACAGCAGAGTTGAATTATCATTCAGCTACAGGGAACAAGGCTGCATGGGCAGTGGTCAGGAGTCCTGGGACAAGCATTGGAGGGGTGTGGACTATTGAATTTCCTGAAGGATCTAGTCGAAAGACGGATCTGTAGACTGTACAACAGAGTAATTCATGACGGTGACCAATTGCGCGCATCTGTACAATATACTACGTGACTCGATCTTAGCACTAGTAAATTCTCTTCATCGAGAGAAGGTTTATTGAGAAGTCACCAGAAGGCTTAGAAGTAGATGGTGACGTTAGTTTGGCTGCTGCGCATTGAAGCCCATTTCACCTGTCCAGGTAAAGCGTGCCGAACGAAGCCAGCCCGGCCGCGTACGTCCCGCGGGCGCTATCCCGAACGCAGTGACGGTCAACCAAGAAGGCCAATCACAACTGTCTTCCCGGAGCTCGTCGGAGTGAGCGCAGGGCGGTGGGTTTGGTTGCGCTCACTGAACGGTGTTTGTTCTGTTTTCAGCTCCTCTGATGCTTCATCTCCTAGAGTTGGGAGAACATTCGTTGTGAGGGCCTTTCCTTTGTTTACCTGCGAGCCTTCTCCGCGTTGGGGGCATAATACAAGTCGGACACAATGTTGGCGTTTCTCTCCGTTATTATCGACTACTTTGCGCCTGTTTTGTACGTATCACAAGATGATGTACTGAGCGTTCTTCCCTGACGACTGTCTGCAGCATTATTTTGTCACCGATCATGTCCTATGGCGATCAAATAGCCTCAATGCATCGTAAGAAGAGTAGCGATGGCTTCTCCCTCGACATTCCCCTGATCATGCTTGCTGCATCGATTTTAAAGTGGGCTCTCTCCTTTGAATTCAAGACCCCAGAACTTACATACTACAAGAGTGTTCTACTGGTTCGGCGCATATTATGACAAGTCACTTCTTATACAAGCGTCATTGATGATCGTGGTACAACTCATATTGTTGAAGGTTGCCCTCGACAATAGAGCGCCGGCCGGAATAAGAGACGGGATAGAACACGCCCCTTTCCATGGATATACGGCCGAGAACGGGCTGCGGGATCTGTTGTCGGGTCGACGGCCGTACGACTTTTGGCAATGGAACAGTGCCAAACCGTATGTTCAGGCAAAACGGGGTTCATGTGCCTCACGTGCTGATTTCTGGCTTGCAGCTACTTTCAGTTTTTGGCATATTTTGCTGCTACGCTTCTGGCCGTCCATGTTTTGCTCCCGGTGGTGTCCGGGTCTCCCGCGTACATATCCTTTCTCGGGTATTTCGGTCTGGCGGTGGAAGCTATACTACCCGTTCCTCAAATCGTGAAGAACCATCGAGCGCGATCTTGCACGGGCTTTCGGTTTTCTGTCATTGCCAACTGGCTTGCAGGTGACGCAATGAAGATGAGCTACTTCTTCTTGAGTAGCGAATACATCCCATGGCCCTTTCGAATGTGCGGCATCTTCCAGGCGTGTTGTGATTGCTACCTGGGCGTGCAATTTTTCATGTACGGCCAGGGCCCCGCAGGTGTCGATGTTCCAATGACCACGGCAAGCAAACCTGCCACGCTCGGGTGAACGACGTCATTTTGGTTCTGGAATGAGCGACGTCCTTTTTGAACATACGATAGAGAAAACGCAGCTGGTCACAAGTCCATATCAGGATAGCCACGATCCCGCATTCCGCATGGTGACGTCTTCGCACAATAGGATATCAAGACCACATCATCAGGAGGATGCTGTGAATACAATTCGGGGACTGGGAGATTATGCAGTCGTACGGTCCTGGAAAGAACATGAGGCTCAACGTTCAGCCTCTCAGCCTTATTCCAACAGACCGGGTCTCAGATACGGCTATAGTGGTGTCTAAAGTCTACAGTGACAGACATCGTCGTAGTCTTGACACGTCGGTTGTGGCGGAATGAGTCGATCCAGTGGCTTAGTCCGACCTATCCACGAAGCCTCCCCCAAGATCGACCGCTTCATTGTTTAGCCAACCAATCTTTGGGGGTCTGTTTAGCAGGTTCCTGGGCACTCCCCCCGTTCTTTTGCACCTGGAAGCCACGCAAGCGACGATCAGCGATCGAACGGATATCCTGTTTCCGACCCAACGCCCAACATCACCCAAGAAAGTCATTGAGTGCGTGTCGCGTCTATCTGTTCGTCAACAACATAGTGATCACAGTGCAGGGCCTCGCAACGTCATATCCATTACCATCCAATCGAATCTGAATGGATCTCAGAAGCTTACGGTTTCGTCGACGAAATCATAACCGGCATGTTCGAATGTGTCTGTGGTCCTTTTACAACCTCGTCATTCCACCACACTCTCCGAGAGTATAGAAGCAGAAACAGATGATATCCTAATCCACACCGTGGAATAATCCAATCGATTAATTACCTTCCGCGCAGAGGTCTCTCAGTCCATCAATCGAGGCGAGAATCGAAGTTCGTGCTCTTCTCGAATATTCTGGCTGGCGATAAAGGTCCTGACCTGGGATTAGAAATCTGGCGGATCCGACGTGGGGATGCGGAAGTGGATTTCACTGGAAAACGAACACGGGTGCCCAGGTTTACCAGGGGTCACGATGCCGCCATTTGGTGTTGTTCTGGTTGCCCTTTCTTTTTCGTTTGGTAGCATCCGCAATGTGAAGCTTGAGAACCGAATTGCCACCAAACTATCAATCCATCTTGTATTAGGATATTCTTAGCTGTAGGGCGAGGTTTCCCGTTGCTTCCGCTCAATCATTGGATAGGATGCATTCTTGACCGTCGGCAGCGCGGATTTCGTTTAGATGGAACTGGTGTATCTTGTCGGCGCAGGATAAAGAACGAAGGGCGAGCATTATATGCCTGGGCAAGTTGGAGTAGTTTTGACTGGACCTGGTGATATTCGCAAGGAACGACTGAGATACGAAGATCAAAAAGAAATATACTGGCGAGGCGTCCGAATGTAGAGAAGATGGTGGTGGTCCTTGGTCCTGCAACCCATGTGTTCCTCACTCGTCTTTAGA
This sequence comes from Rhinocladiella mackenziei CBS 650.93, assembly GCF_000835555.1. Classification (NCBI taxonomy): domain Eukaryota; kingdom Fungi; phylum Ascomycota; class Eurotiomycetes; order Chaetothyriales; family Herpotrichiellaceae; genus Rhinocladiella; species Rhinocladiella mackenziei. The sequence goes on from NW_013550604.1 coordinate 189,825, forward strand.
GACCGGCTGAACGTTTCTCCGGGCGCAGTTTTCCCCTCAGGAAATCCACTTTTCAAGTCCATCGAGAGGTGAAATTTCTTCGGAGGTCTCACTCCGAGCAGCACCTGGTTGGTGGAATGTTCCCCTTTTCTCACTCAACCTCCATAGCCATTGCGTTTTCGACGCCCATATCCGAGGCCTTTGTCTCGCAGGTTCGATATCTTGAAGGCCTTATGACGCCATAGATCTCGTCTTTCTCTCCCTCATACGACCCTTCTTCCAACGTCACAGCCCGATCGAAACCCGCGTTTTAATTCCTCCCTTCGACACCAAGGCTATCTTGCGTCTGGCGTCAGCTAATTCCCCTGCCTACAAGGGCCACGAATCTGAGTTCTCATCCGAACTATTGCCCGAAGCCCCTGATTTCTCAGGGGACCTCAAATCGATTCCACCTCAAACCAGTCAGCCCCGTGACTGAGCCGTATAAACCAGACTGGCTCTCTACAAAATCTACGCCCGGATATGCGGAAATCTACAGCACATTCTCTTCATGTGCAACTGACACTGTGACGCGCCCTTTCAGATATTACTTTCTCTATATGTACCCTGGACAACCCCAAACACCGCTTCGGAGTTTCTTTGTTGCCAACCAAGTGAAATACCAATTCGAGGATCCCCCCATCAAAACATAGTTCATCACTTGCGGCTATTCACCCCAGTGTTTGAAGGATACGATCTCGCCAGGGATATTATTACATTCATGGCAACCAATATATTGGTGTACTGAGAGCAAAAGAAACAATCCGGCCCGCAGTCACAAGACACTTGGCGAGCAGCTACTATTTTCTCGCCCAGACTCACTCCTTGGACGCTCTATCCAATCATCCGTGGTCGATAACGCATAGTGAGTCAGACTTCATCCTTTTCTGGGAAAAGAAACTGGACCTTCTCATTCGTCGGCATTCTTTACGCAAATTCGAGGTCATTCAAACTTTCTCCGCAACTTCTCCGAATTAAACCATACCCAATGCTACTGGGCATAAGTTGGATCATATTGGTTGAAGCAGCTGACAACACGAACCAACACATTAACTTGACACCTTCACATCATTACATTTAACTGTGAGAATCCACGGTTTGCCGATCCCCTCGAACTCCAGACATCTTTCCACAATCATCGTCTTGAATCGAAGATGCCTTCTCGAATAAGCGGTGCTTGTAACGGGTGTCGAACGAAGAAACAAAAGGTATGTCAACACCCAAGCAAACCACGACAATATCTATCGCCCTCATCCTGTACTTTTCAATGTTCGAAACCTGCCATCTTCGTCCCAGACTTTGTCCCACGGCGTGTACTGACTTTAAATAGTGTAGCGGTGATCGGTATGTCTGAGTTGCATCATCTTTCTGAACGCAAAGAGACTTTCTAGAGTAGCCATCGACTTTTATACCTAGGTCTAGACTATAGATCCGTGTTACCCCAGGTGGATTCTCCAGTCAATGTTCGTGGAGAACCTCCTTGCTAAATCGTTTTGGCACAATGATTTGGACATGGGGGGACCTAACCGACAGCGAAACTTTGTCCCTTCCACCAACCGTCCGCCGTTTTGTCGACTGTGACCAGCCAAAAGCACCACATCCAATACATGTTTGTCTAATCGACCTTTGGGAAATACCTTTGCGTTACTTTGCATGTTCATCTCATGTTCACATAAGCGGATGGACTGATTTTCTTCTCTAACAGGTCTGGCTGTACACAATGTCACGCTATCGGTATCCAATGTACATGGCCTGAGCAAAGAAAACGGTAAGCCTTACCTTCCTCGCCGGTATAAACAACCCTTTGGCTCCTTTTTTAGACCGCAATTCTCCGTCGTTTCCACCGCCTCTACACGACATACTACTTCCCTATCACAATTGACCGCCGCCTTCTGCGCCTCTTATCGATTCGCGGTGAACTAAGTTCATTTCTTTAGGGGGCCAGCAAAAGGATATATCGAGGGCCTCGAGCATCGGTTGCACGAAGCCGAGTCCCTTCTCCTCGCTCTTCTTCCTCTTGTCACATCAGATCAACTCAATTACGCCACCGACTCCCTCAAGTCGAACCCATCATCGAGCATCCGTGGCGTGAAATCGCGAGACTCTCAATCCCCCACACCTTTCACCATGCGAAGCAGCCCACCCGTTCTGAACAAAAAAACGGGCCTCGAATACTGGGAATCTTTTCCTCTTGACACTGTCGAAAACATCCGGAAATGGCAGCAAGATTGTGCCATGCATACTCAATCCCAATGCTCTTCATTTCGCCAATCGACGGACGATACGCTGTCGGACAATGCGCACGTTCACCACGCTCTCCACCATTCCCGACCGGGATCGGTGGATCTTTCCCGTCACAGTCACTCGCATTCACAATCTGGCCCCTTCCGATCCATGAGCACCGATCCTTATCGAAGTGGAACCCACACACCCGTCCATGTCCCTCAACATGCTCAATCTCAATCTTCTGCAATTCCCACGTCCTCCCGCACCCGACAGCAAGGCACGTCCCAATCCCAACCACCCAACTGGCGAAACCCCTCGCTCTTCTCCTCCCTTTCCCCCACCAGTGGTCACAATAATACCCATACCTCGAATCCCAACGTCGGCACCGGCGCCGAGGCTCTCCTTCTTCAAAGCTTCGCTGACTCGAATTGGGCTCCATCGCCATCACTAAACTCGGGCATCGGCTCCGGCATGGCATCAGGCATAGCCGTCGAGAGTGGACCGACGGAAATCGACACGGGATTCTTCACGAATGATATGCAGAGACGGTTGTTTTGGTAATTAACGGGCGGAAAAATCGGACGGATGTTTGGAATACAACTGTCTTGTTGAATTTTATTGGATGGGATGATCTTGACGAATGACCATGGTGCTACTGGTGCGCGAGCGGATTGGCATTGGCACTTTCACCTTGGAAGTGTTCTTGGAGTAGTGGATGGAATGGACAGAGCCGATATGATATCCGGGTGGGTGGCTAATTCAGATATGGACCCTGATGGATGGGGATGGGATGCTTGCTTATTAGCGAGAAAGCAAGTCCCGTGGTTATTTCGCCTCGACTTTAACTTCGACAGGAGATTTCCGAGGCGTGCGACAGGGTACCCGGAATTTGATTCTTTTGACACTTTATCTGATTTGGAAAATACATTCTCCTAGCATGGAAATCTTTCAGATGATCACCAGCACTCTCACATTTAATGCCCCCATAGCTGTGCGATGGTTGCTGCGCTATGGAGGTATCACTGTCCCGTTCGCTATCGTTCCGTATCATACAAATCAGAACAAATCAAATCAAGACTTAACAGTTAAGCCTCAATCATGATTCCATTCGCGAAGAATCTTGATCCAAACGCCGAGCATAAAACCCCAATATGCCAAATGTTGCAGGTCCAACAAAGAATCCGAATGCCAAATGTTCAATGCCATGAACTTTCCCCCCCTGGGTCGAATGTGTTCCCAATCCGATCATCCATTATTGTACGGGATCAAAGTTTAAACCCCATGGTATCCAAGACGGAACGGCATCCAATTCAATCCAACCCAGTCGACCGAGACACCAATTCCCCGTTTTCCTCACCTAGCAAGATTACCAAGTCAATCATGATTCCGAACAAAGTCAAGGGCGGGGTAAATCTGGCCGATTGCGTCACATCTCCCATCCGCCATTAACGCCACCATTTGGTGCAAAAGGGCCGGTCATATTCTCCCAGGTCGCGGAACCAAAGATATCCGCGACATTATAATCCATATTTCCCCAGAACATGGGGTCGGAATATTCCTGGAGATTTGAACCGGTTACTCCCTCGCCGCCCAGCCCTCCGGAGCTGGTGTTTGATCCGATGCCGGGCAAGTTCATGTTCATGGTCGATTGGGCAAATGCCAAGTCTTGAGGGGTGGCATATACGGCGCTGCCGATTCCCGGATTAAATTGCGGCTGGGTCGTCGGTTGCCCACGGTCCCAATTGGAGAAGTCAAAGCTGGAGACGGCACCAGTCGGATTGGTGAGTGCAGACGGGTTGGTAGGATCGAATGTCGCCGAAGAAGTCCATGTCGGTGTGCTATTTGACGTTGAGGACGGTGCGGGCTTCATTCGATGTGTTCCATTTCCACCAGCGGTGGAGGGATGTTGTTGGATGGGGGAGCTGGTGGCAGAATCCGTCGTGGAGGATTTTCGGGGACTGGCATCCTCAGGTCCACCTGTCCGTTGGCGCTTTCTTGACGGTTGTATTTGATCGAGTTCGTGAGGGAGATTTTGGGGGGATTGATCTGGTTTGGGGACGGTGAGGAAGCCATTTATAGAGGCCTTGCGTGATTGAATGTTGATGAGCAACAGGCTCAGGACCTTGTGGCAGTTCTGTACCGTGTACCACCTGATGTTCATACTCTCAAGCAACGTTAAGCACGCTTGCATGTCGCTTAGCGCCCGCGCTTTGGCATATTTCCCTAGCTGACAAGCAAAGGCAATAATGAGTCCCGACATCCACGCTGCCGAGAGAAGGCCAGGAAGGAACATGGATTGGCCATGACGTTTGTGGGATTTAAGACCGGCAACAATCCCGCGTGAGGCTCGAATGCAAACTTGGAGGCCGTGTTGGAATTCCGGCGTCGACTGGTCGAGAGAGAGTCGTGGACGATTGACTAAGAGAAGCAATCGATGGTACAGGATCTTGAAGAAGCTAGAGAGGTGTTGCTGGTGAGTGAGAACCGCGGCCGATTCGGAGGCTGGGCCGGATGAGGCGTGAGTGGTGGGATGGGGGCCACCGGCGGTGTTGTTGGATGACTGTGAATTGGTGATGCCATTGCTTTCGGCGGATTCGGGAAGACTCTGTATTGCAGGCTGGTCTATTTCTCCGGTCAGGAAGCCCGGAAGATCATTCCACCATGTTTCAATGTCACTGGTCAGGCGGAGGATTTGTTCATGCTTGGGGAAGCGGTGATTGATGCTTTTGTGAAAGACTTCAATGATTTGTCCCGTCAATTTTCCCCATTGCACATAGGCCGTCAATGCCGCTTCTCTCAGCCGTTTCTCTCTGGCCTCGGGCCCGTCATTATTGGATTGTGCCACCCGAGGATCGTCCGCGACAACTCGAGGCGGAGGCATGTGCATTCCCATATCGCCCTCCGGATTGGGGACCATCTCTCGCGCGACGGCTTTGTGTAGTTCCGGGCCCGACAAGCACACGTCAATGTCGTCATCTTGGATGATATTGGGGTCTCCGAGACTCAAATTACAATGTCGATCCAAGGCATATGCGGACCAGAAGATCCGTTTACGGATTTCACAATCATCCAGGGAGAATTGGGCGTAACGCAATGGACAGCGATGAAGTCCCGCGTGGTAGATCAATTTGACAATGATACCGGCAATGGTGCTGGCTTGACGAATAGCGAGGGTGGCGACGAGGTATAATTCAGCGGCCAGAATGGCTTGGATGGTGGAGAGGTCGTGGGTGAGCGCAAGACAACCTGCCACCCGGCAGACGTCGGCGGTGGATTTGATCCGTGACTCCATGGGAAGATGAATATCACTGCGATCCAGAGAGGCGATGTTGATGATGAGTTGAAAGGTCAGAAGTTTTCGGAGGTCCGTCGGGGCCGGATTTTCTTTGGTGGGTTTGGACGCTCGACGTTGTTGGACGTATATGGATTCCATGTCCTTGAGAAAAGTGGGTCCGTGAAGGAAGGGAAACAGAGGATGCCATGCGGTGAAAAAGGACATGACCAATTCAACGGCAATCTTTCGTTCGGGAGGTTTCCCCAACGCAGAGGCGAGAAGCTGGGGGAATTGGTCCGTTGCACTCGGGCCATCGTGTAGCGGACCATTGTAGGAGCGACCTTCGGCATCTTCACCGGTGAGAATGTCTTCGCTGGCGGGGACCGCATTGGGACCTCCGAGACTGGACGAGGCGAAGGCGGCGGAAAAGGCACGACGGACCGTGTTGACAAAGTAGACTCCGGACGAGCTTCCTAGCCAGGCGGTGCCATGATTGGGAAGCTTTTTGAGGGTACCGATTTCTGAGGTGTGCGTTGGACGTTCTTCGGGTTGATTGTCGCTGTCGGAGTCGTTGGTGTTGGCAGTAGTAGCGGTCGTGGTTGAAGGGACCCCGGGGGGTGTTGGTTGACCCACGCTAGGGGAGGGATCGTTGGACCGCGGAGTCATTTTGGCAGGGAGGAAAAAGCAATGTTTGCCGTTGCTGACTTAGTTGAGATGTAAATTGGGAGTCAGCATGACGGAGTCCGTGATGGAAGATTGGATGATTGATGCGATGTATGATAGGGGAAAAGAAGGAGATGATACGGGGAGGTCAGTGGAGAGGCACGCAGCCGGGTAAGGGAGCTCCAGGCACAGTAAGAGGCGGAAGAGGTGGAAGAGGCCGTGATCACGAAGTAGTAGAGAGGAGGAATGCGAGGAATGGGTTAGTAACGGGCTGGTGTGGCAGGCAAAGGCGGGGAGTCAGTTTCAACGCACATTGTGCGGTCTAACAAAACATCAGTAATAAAGACTCCCGTTGGGCTACTTAAGGCTGCGGCTTACCGCCTAAATTTCCCGCAGCAGTGGCATTGACGCCCTAAAGACACTCTAACTGCCATTCTCCCAGTACGGCATAGCAATGGACCAACAGTACTTCCTCTTCCGTATTGCTCCTAGAATCTCACTCTCCTTGCTCCGGGACATCCTCCAGATACGAGGCCATCGTCACCCATTCCGCTTATGACCATCTCCATTATCTTTGTCATCGTCAAGGCTCCCTCCTAGGACCTGAAGGGTCATCTGACCGAGTCACTGCAATTGTGGCTAGGGACACCCTACACTTCTAGCACAAGGCTGACTACTTTCACCCTCATTTGTTCTGTCGGCCTAGGACCCTGATGTCTTCCCCTTGATTGATCAATATGATACCGTTTCGACCCAGATCTAAGACTAATGCCACAACTTAAGGAAGAAACCGGAGGGGAACCAGCTGGCTCCCCCGGCTTTCGTCGTTGGCGGAGTCAAGGCCGAAACTCGGGGTTTGGCGAGTGAATCGTGGAGATGGGCTTTTGAGTTTGATACATTCATAGGGTCGGGCAGGACACCTTCATGGAACATTAATAGTCAGGGAGCAGTTTGCGGAGAGCCATTTTGGGTTATGGTGCGGGTACATGTCCTCGGAAGGCTTGCATTTACACACGGAGCACCCTTTTCTTTGTTCACTCCCTCGCAATACCAATTACCCCGTCCCCGTTTTGAATCTCTACGTCTGCACCGATCACGCCCGCGGTCTTCAGCACGTCCGCGACCCCGCTCATGACTCTCGGGTCTACTCCCCTGGTTCCCTCCACGAAGCGCACATCTTTCAACCATTCTCTCCCATCTTCTTCTGAATAATGGCAGCCAGCCTCACCGGTGCCTAGCATCCGAATCCCTACGTCAGGGTCAGAATTGAAGATGTTGACCCCCCGGTCGAAGGACTCAAATATTTCCTTCAATGTTGCGTCCGACGAAGGATCTGGGAACGTCGAGGTTGACGCTGCGATCTGCCAGCTCGGCCAAGGTGTGTAGATCTCTCCGATCTTCTTGAGCGGGGTATCATCACCGTGGAAATACGGTTTGGTGGTGAAATGTTCCCACATGAAGAAATCGGCGCTCGCACCCGTCACTCCATCACGGAGGTCCTTGAATGGACCCAAGGGCACGGCCGTGAGGGCCTCGGACCTGGAGTCTGCCGTCGGTCGCAACCAACCTTCTTGTTGAGCCAGGACAAAAGCCATGACGTGACTTCCACTTCCAAGCCTACTTACGCCGACTCGACGATGAGCCTTCAAATCGTCCACCGAGTTGATCTCACTGCGGTTCCGCCCTGTGACAATCGCCCAGCGCAGTGGTGTAGATACCCAAGAACCCACTATGGAATATCCTTTTTCGTCTGCGGACTTGGTGTGCATACTGGGATTCAGCAACCCAGCCACCCAGCCTTCTGTCAGCCCAATTGCAAGGTCAATCTCGTGGGAACGGAGCGACGTGATCATATGTCCGGTACCCGAGGGAAAAGGAACGAGTGTGATACGTATTGACGGAGGGAATAGGTCACCTCTCTTGCAGAAATGCAGAGGTAAAAGGTAATGTTCGGGGACATAGCCCACGCGGATCTCGCGGGAGGACATTACGAGCAGGGAAAGTATGGGGATGGACAAAGGCTCAAAGTGGTCGAACAGAAATTGGAGATTGATCAGAAAGGATCTGAAAAGAGAAATTGATCTTTCTGTGTGTGTTGCTTATGGCAGTCCCGGAACAAAAACACACCTCACCTTGTGTCATTGTCGTTGACCCAAATCAGGGTGCTTTTGGGCCCCTCCCCCGCAGCGTAGACTCACCGGGGTTGTAGGAGGGCCATTTCCGGTATCACGTGATCAGTCCCTAGAACCCCCGTCTTTCTTAATTACGTCTTCGTGGCATTAGGGGGAAAGAAATAGGAAGCTCTCTTTTCTGGCTACCTCGAGTCAGTGCTCAGCACATGCAGATCAAATGCCCCCAATATTCACCTTGTTTGGCAAGGTTCAGGGGCCTTGAGAGGCTTTTTGAAAGAAACGGAATCCCCTCCGCCTAAGACCGGCCAAAAAGGGCGGGGGAAATGAAAGTGTTCCGCGTTGGTGGGCTTGGGTCAGCTGCGTGGGGGAGAACGAGGAGATTTCGAGAGCTCTTGGAAACATAAGTTAATAAGTCAATTGATTTCTGGCCTTGGTTCAACTCCACTACTAGAGAATCCTGGTCAAGACGTCAAAGGCATCTCGAATCACCATGCCTTCCCCTCAGCACAAATACACCCTCTACAGTTACTTCCGATCCTCGTGCTCGGCGAGAATTCGAATTGCTGCGCATCTCAAGAACATCCCGCTCGAATACAGGTACATCCACTTGGTCAAGGGAGAGCAACATGGAGCCGAATACACAGCCCTGAACCCCAGTGAATCGGTTCCCACCCTCGTCGTGACCGACGTACAAACGAGCCAAGTCATCACCAAAATCCGTCAGTCCGTTGCCATTCTGGAATTCCTTGAAGAAAGCAGGCCAGACCTACCTAAACTGCTTCCGGGAGTTGAAGACACCGTGGGCCGGGCAAGGGTGAGGGAGCTAGTGAACATAGTGGCTTGTGACATCCAGCCCGTCACGAACCTGAGAGTTTTGAATTTCATCAAGCCCTTGGACATTGAGGCCAAGACTTGGCAGCTGCATTTCATGGCCTTTGGCTTCCGCGCGTACGAGGAGCTCTTGAAATCCTATGCCGGGAAGTACAGTGTGGGTGATGAGCTGACCTTGGCGGATTGTGCACTGGCTCCGGCCATCGATGGAGCCTTGAGGTTTGGGGTCGATGTCCCGGGTGAGTTCCCGCATGTTTGGAAGGTTTGGGAGAATTTGAAGGTTGTTGAGGCATTCAAAAAGGGCAGATGGAATAACCAGGAGGATACACCGGAGGACCTGAAGGTCAACGAGTAGCCAGGCTCAGGACTCATCTTTGACAGTTATACCTTGCGAGATGCTGGTAACTTGTCGGTACCACGTTGCTAACCTCGTCCCAATGCCAAACAAGAGAAACCATGATTCACCTCTTTTGATTTGCCTACACCACTCTTGGTATCACACGTATTGCGCTGGTATGCACATGCTCACATCCCTATGTCTGTCTGGATGCTGACTTATGCCGCGTCGAGGATGACGTCTGCCAATATTGGATACCCAATTTGCTCCGCCTTGCCGTTAGTTACCCTTAATCACATGAGCTCTTTCTTTTTTCTTTTTCGCCCCCCTGACGGGTGGCTCCTTCATGATCTGAAACTCCTATTTCAGCTTGATCGGCATTCGCATTCATGCGGGATCTCAGCCTCGACCATGGAGTTTGGTCTCAATGTCTTCCAAGTCATCCAAAATGAGCTTCTCTCGCGCGAGGGAAATCGCTCCACCTTAGGCCTCGGTTTTCGTTTGGCCATCATCGAAGAGAGAATCAAAAACCACGAAGCAAAGACGAAAAACTCTCATATATGGAGACCTTATCATGCCATCGCCCCCATTTCCGCCCTCACACCCGAGGCAAAGGCCATCGTTGACGGACAGAAAAAGCGTCTCCTTGCGAGAAGAGGGGCCAACCCCACGAAAGACGATAAAGATCCTACCAAGCATATGCGAGATGAGGAATTATGGGAAGTTCACCCTGACTTTCCCAGAACGGTGCTGGAATTTAAGGAGTTGCAGTTCCATCGCAAGTTTGTCTCATTCTTTGGTATCGAATTCTCGTCTGACCTTTTCCATAGCGGACTGGGTACGGAACTTACTTGAATTCTATAATGTCAGGGTCTACAGACCAGATATGAGACCCGTCATCACCGACCATGCTGATCACCTGGTCGATATTAAACATAATCTCGAGACCTGTCTTGAGGAGTTGGCTGCTACGTGGGGACTTAATTGGTTTCGAATCGGCGGACTGGCGTTGTCTGGTCAGCCAAACCCTTTCGCGGGTCTGTGATTACTCGGTACGCTGAACCTTTCATAAACTCAACTGCGAGAGCATTGACGCTGTCGTGCAAATCCCGATGCATGTTCTTGCGTCTCCTGCCTCCTTTGATACTTACCGGACCTCCGACAATCATTCTGCTCCATTATGAATTACGATCTGATGTTTAACGAACCCATTTCGAACGACCTGCTACAAATCCAATGACGAAATACTTTGCACTTTTGAGTCCGAAATCATGACAGACAGCTCTTCTGACGACCGGCCAGATCCAGAATTTCTATGTTCATCTCAAGATTCTTTTGATTTGCTTCCTATACATCATAACCCGAAGGAACCACCGATACCCATACGACGACCTAGACCAAGACTTGTTGATAATTTTGACCCTAGGACTCTTTATGTAAATAACTCTATGTCGAAAACAAGGCAGAGAATGGAACATATTCGATATCTCTCCCGTGCAGCATTCAATACTTCAGAAAACGAAACAATGAATCAACATACCAATGTAACGAAGACACTCGAATCCAAGATGTGTGCCAATCTATTGTGCTCCCGGACTCATACTCACGATATCAAATATCGCCGTGAGTACCCAATTGGCTTTACCATCGCACTGCATGTCTTGCTAGAGAACAAGACCTTTTCTGGCAAGCCTTTCGGTTGGTGGGCCAGGTCGCCAGTTTTGCCAATTCAATAACATCTATCGATAGGTCCGAGTGCTCACGGCAGTCAAGACCTATTCAGATCTCTTATCGGAAGGGGTTGGAAATGACATGCCTCCGACATCATCTGCTTCCACAACCTCCATCGCAAACCTCCAGACTTGATTCAACCCGCTACTTGGACAGATTCCTTGAGCACCTAATCTAGTATCGAGACGAGGGCATGGACGGAGCGATTTTCAACAGAGACAAGAAGAATACTCGAGAAGATATCTGGAAAAAAGAGGAACACAAGGTCACCAAGAGATTCAATGGTGCAAGAGGTGATGGATTAACTGTTCACTGCCTTACTCAACGGAGCTCCCATGCATGTCGCGATATCGCGAGCAGGAAAAGAAGAAACCTAAGCCAAAGGAACCATTCCAAGTAAGCATCCTTAAACGCGCAAATGGAGATATTATAAGAAGAGGGCAGAAGAAGCTCGACGACGAAGACAAAGACGGAGGTGAAGACGCCGAGGGAGAAGAAAAAGGCTTCCCTATCCACATCGAGCCGAACCGACTTCAGCCTTTGGCCTGTGCCGCTTGCATTTTCCCCTACGCCAGAACCGTGAGTCCATGTACGTGTTTCGTCCCATATTAGGCCAGACAATGCGGTGTGCCTCTCTCATGTAGAAATTTAGGCCGTAAGATTAACACTGTACCCTTCTATACTAGTACATAGGAAGGATGATTGAGTTTCTTTTTTCCCACCAGTACAGTATAGCACCGCACACAAGATCCCCCTCCGCCATCCATTCATCCCAGATCATAACGAACCAGGCCCGTGTACCCTTCATAGAACATCCCGTTGATCCCATCCAGTCACGCTCTATCTTTATTTCAGGCCATAACACTCGCCGGCGCCGGCGCTGGGTTTGGAGCCGTCGTGGTATTCGTACCCGTAGCCGCACCCGTCGACCCGCTTACGCTCGGCGCATCATCTGCGTGGTCTTCATGCTCATCCTCATCCTCCAGGTCACTCTGCCTCAACTCCCTACACGTCCCGTCCCTTGTACAGATCATCACCGTTTGCACGATTCCTCTGACCACTGTCCTTCCCCACCCCTTAAGCTTCCTCACTTGACTCTCGCGCATCGTCATGGGCGCAATCAGCGTCTTGACGCCCACCTGTTCCATCACAACTCCCGAAAGCAGGCTCACATACAGGAACGGATGCTGAATCATTTCGACGGCGAACGCGTCGAGGACCGCGCGTGCTTTGGCGGTGTATTCCGCATTCTTATCTTGGATGTATGACGATAAGTATAGGAGGTTGGTGCAGATGATGCCATTAGGTGAAGGGAGCGCGTTGTCCGTGCCGGGCTTCAAGCGGATGATTTGCTCCATTGGCGTAGATTGCTCGGCTTGGAAGTAGCCACCCGTGGTGGTGGCGATGAAGTGCGTGTCGAGATAATTTTGTAATCGTACGGCCCAGTCGAGGTAGGGTTGCGAGAGGGTGAGGTCGTATAATGCTAGATTCGCGAGCGTCATGTAGGCGTAGTCGTCGACAAATGCCATATGAGTGTCTTCATCGGGAGTGGTCGTGGACGGCTTCGGAGTGCGATAGAGTTTGCCGGTAGTTTCATCGTACAGTTCCCTTCGAATGAATGCCGCGGCTTTCTCGGCGGCTTCCTGGCATCTTGCTGCGCGATGTTTGTCGATGGTGGAGAGAGTGTTAGCCGCGCGTGCGAGGGCGGCGATTGCGAGACCGTTCCATGAGGCGATGATCTTGGTGTCGACTTCAGGTTGTTCGCGTTTGGATTTTCGGTACTCGAGCAATTCTGCCCGGCCGCTTTTGATAACGCGCACGATTTCTTCTTCGGCGAGACCGAATTCCTTCGCGAGCACAGATGGCGTTGCTTGGATGTGAAGCACGTTTTGAGTCAAGAATTCATCGTGCACGTCGTGCTGGGCGGGGACGTTGCCGTCGGGTTTGACGCCGAAGTGGCGGGCCAGAATTGCTGCGTTGCGCTCGCCGAGGATGGACTGGAATTCTTTATATGTCCAGACGTAGAAGGCGCCTTCTTTCTTGTCATCTGTGACGCCGTTGGCGACGGCGGAGAGAGTGGCGCGAGAATCCGCGTCTTCACTGGCATACCAGCCACCACCGGGTTGGACGATGGGAGATTCGGAGTTGGCGAAGTATTCGACGAGGCTGTAGATGGTGCCCAAGATCTCGGGATCACGACCCAGTGCCCATGCATCGCAGTAGCAGCCTAAAAGTTGAGCGTTGTCGCACATCATTTTCTCAAAGTGCGGGAGATTCCAGTCGGCGGTGACGCTGTATCGATGGAACCCATATCCTAATTGGTCTCGGAGGCCCGATCGTGAAATGGCGAGGAGCGTGTGAAGCGACATTCTTGCCGCGGTGACGCATGACTCTCGACCTAAAATGCCCGGAACTGGACTGAAGAAACCGAAGCGTGTATGGGTGGACGGCTGCGCAATCGCTGCACCGATTCGAAGAAGAAATGTGAGATTGGAGGGCGTGGGGAATTTCGGGGCGGTCGGATTGGCGCTGAATCCACCATATGTCGAATCATATCGAGAAATAAAGTGGCTGAGGGCATCATCGAGAAGGTCCAGATCTAAAGGTTCGGGGGGGTCTGAAGAAGGCGGTTCAGTTCCTCGGATTTGGACAGTGGAATGGGAATGAATGCCCTCCGCCGCGAAGGCGAGTAGTTGGTTGGTGATGTCGGTGGATGACTGAAGACATCGTTCCCGTTGTGTCGTCCAGACTTCTTGCATCTTGTGCAAAATGTCGATAAAGGTGACCGGGGGCTCATCGTGAGGAGTTCCTCGTTGGAGGTGGGTGGTTGGTGATGGGCCAGGCCAGTATGTGCCCCCGAAGACGGGTTTCAGGTCGGGGGTGAGGAAGACATTCAATGGCCATCCACCGGAACCGGTGGTTGCAGTGACATAGCTCATGTAGATATCGTCCAGATCGGGACGAGATTCTCGGTCCAGTTTGATTGGGATGAACGATTGGTTGAGGATGTCGGCAATTTCAGGGGAGTTGAAAGATTCTCGTTCCATGACATGGCACCCTGAAGAGTATGTTAACCTGAGAAAAACGGATTGATCCGGCCGTCTTACAATGACATGCATTGTAGCCAATACTGAGAAAGATGAGTCGCTGAGAGCGTTTTGCTAAGGAGATGGCCTTCTCGGACCATTCTTGCCAGGCCACAAGATTGTCCTTGTGCGCTCGGAGCTGGTTTATATTAGCGTTGGCGACGTGATCGAGATCGATCAATCTCTCACGTATGGAGATGTGCTGTTTGCCAGGCAATTGTGCAATATGACTTCAGGCTCCTCGTTAACCATCGAGGCGGGCAATCAGCGGAGATCCTAGACCTCCGATAGAGTCCAACCAAAAAATGACAAGAGTGTACTTGAGGATGAAGTCGACGCCAATACACGAGTGGAGATGGTAATTGTGCACCAAAAAGAGAAGGGAAGAAGTGATGTTGGTGAGCACGTGGGCTGGATTTGCAAGGCTCTGGGGTCGGAAAAGCCCGGTTAATGCAGGGAGTTGGAAGCAGTTGGGAGATGGCACAAGATAGTATGCGAGGTACAGAAATGTCGAGATGAGATACGGATGACTGACCCAGGGGAGGAGAGGGGGAGGGGGTCGATTCGCTTACAGCAGAGATTTTTTTTTTTTTCCTTTTTTCCCCAAAAACGAAAGAACAGGATACGGAGGGGATGCAGTGGAAAAAATTGCGAGGTGGTAGAGGAGCCAATCAGCGCGTTGCATTTAATCAAGACCCGCTTATCTAATCTGCAGACCCGGGCACGTGCCGATAACACTGATGGGGCGTCAAGGCTCGTAAAAGACCCTTGTAGGCGTTGTACGCTTCGTACAAGCTTCGAAACTATATAGTCTGACGGTCCCTTGGGCCCCAGGGAAAGGTTACGGTATATGATCATTAGTGACGAGGAGCCAATTCAGGAGGGTCATCTACCATACCCCCTTTATTGGCCCTCTACTGCTCATCCATCGCCATCTTTTCTAATATATCCGCCTCCTCCGACTCCATCAACGCCCGCAGTTCAGCCTCGTCTTCCTCAGTCAGCATTGACATATCATTCTTAGGCTCCGGCTCTTGCTCAAGCAATTTAGGATTCTTCGCCTTTTCGACCGCTTTCTGGAGATCGGCTGGGGCAAGGCTCCACCTTCGAAGTGTTGCGTCGATGCTAACACTGATGACGAGGTTTCCAGTCATACACAGTCCTGTGACTTCTTCATAATGTCCTGAGAATACATGGTGAAGTTCACCCGTCGTCTTGTTCCACACTCGGATCTCCTCATCTCGACACGCTGTGATGACCCAACCATATTTGTCATGGGTGGTGACATCCCGCACAAAGTCCGGATGCTGTAATGTGGCCTCTGTCCTCCAGCCATCATTCCTAGAGAGATGCCTAGCTGTTTTGTCCGCAGAAGCCGTCCACAAGTCTCCATCGTCGTCAAAATGTAATTTGTACACACTGGTCTCGTGTGCTCTGATGGGTAACGACAATTGTATGTGACTGGTGGAGATCTTGGATGATTCTGGTAGAGTGAAGGCAAAGATGTCTTGTTTCGAGGTGGAAAACATCACAACAGGTGAGTCGGACGAGGAAAGCGGATCGATGACAAGACACTCAATCCCACGGCAATCGGGCTTCAGAGATCCGAGAGACTGTCCGTCCACGGTCCAAAACCTGACGTCGCCATCCGTGCTGCCTGATATTATTATGTCTTGTTTGTCTGGCGTCCGGGCAACGGCAAGACATTTTACAAAGTCGGTGTGAGCCGGGAACGACGTGCATTCGGTCAATGTCATGCTTTTTGACGGTCCGTCCGTGGAATGAAGCGTATATCTCCAAATCGATTTGTCCCAACAGCCCGCAAAGACTCGCATCGTCGTGGAAGCATCTGTCGGGGATTTGGAGCCATGGAAAGCCAGGCTCGTCAGAGGTGCCTTGGGTCCTCGAGGAGTAGCGGACAGCTCATTTGTAGATAGCCGGAGACCGGTGACAGAGCCTCCAGCCTCAGCCACAAAGACGACATCTCCACTGGGATCCCAAAAGTAATTGACATCCACAGCTAATATTTTGGAGCGGAATTTGACGGGGTTCCCCTGACTGTTGGTTGCTTTGCGCTGTTTTCGTTCATTTTCAGCCAAGGAGGTGCTGGGCGACAGGATCAGCATCAGGGAGCTTTTCTTTTGGATAAACATTGGACACGTACTCTGTTTGAAAATAGTTACCTGCTTGATTGGACATGTTGAAGGAGGTCATTATTGATGACCCACAGACATCACAGACGAGACTGCATCTCAACGCAGGTGGCAGGGAAATTTCCCGCCGAATTTGGCGGTCAATGCCGCCGCTTTGGGACTGTTTCTTCCCTCGATGCCAAGATCGAAGCCCTCGTTGCGTCCCACATCAGCGCCCACCCTCGGCCGTCTCGCAACCAATACTCGGGACCAGAAACAGCAAGGGATCCGTCTAACTCTTTGACTACTACCCTGACCATGGGCCCCTCGAACCTGGAGGTGGATTTCCTCGATGCCACGAGAGGGGCATCGTCCGACCTTTGCAAAAGACTCGAATCGCGGGGGGCGCGAGTCCGGAGCTGTCTAAGCACTATTTGAGCCTAGCTGTGCGAGCGTTGTCCGGTGGATCCAAAACCCTTTGAAGCCACCTATGTGCCCGCAACTCCTCCGCCGCCATCTCAAATTACTCCTCTCTCACAACACCTACCGATTCGCACTCCTGAAAGACCCCGTCCGCGTCGATCGCCCTCTCCTGAGGCCTCGCCAACCGAGATTCCGGCGTCTACGGCACCTCCAGTACTAGCCGGAGGTCGAAATAAGAGAGTGCGCACTTCCACTGCGAGATACAACCGGGCAAAAGAGCAGGGATTCATTCAGGACTCACAAGAGGCTCATAGAGCGTCGGGTCGGCAGCGAGGTCAAGAGGAGCCAATTATGCGAGAGAGGCAAAGTGGATGGAAAGGTACCTGAAAACCCCCCATTTTACTACGGATTTGAGGTACCTCGCCATCCACCAGACAACGCTCGCACAAATAGGCCCCATTGGTGCTTCGATAGCTCCGGACCCACTCGCTGTTGCTCGAAACTCGCGGTCAGGACTCGCTCTCCCGAGGCGCCCCCATTACTATCGGGCATGTCCTGGTCCGTCCAAATGATGGGGAGACTGCTTGGGCTCTGACGACATACTGTAGCCCTCCATTGGAAACCTTTGCGAGATTGAACCGAGCAATTCCCATGGTGAATCTATTATATACAGGACAGTGTACCCATTAAACATCGCCAAACATGAGCGGGACCCCTGTTCCGCCCGCAAAGCTTAGCGTACGAGAGCGACTACGTCAACGCCTCAAGCCTGGAAGCCGTGCTTCATCACCCACCCCAGCACCAGTCTCAACCCAGGCATCGACGCAGATTTTGGCATCGTCAGGCCCACCGTCAGCTAGACCGCCTGCCACTAACTCACCAAATGCAAGTGCTGTCCCTTCGTCATCACAGCAAGCAGCTCCCAATCCCTCCGGCCATAATGTCTTAGATGTTGCTCTCAAACGACTCTCGGACAACGATCGGGAAACCCCTAGAAAACATATTCCTCCGACCTCCAGCGACATTGACTTGGCGCTTGAGCAGGCTGTCGCTGCGGCTAAGGAGAAGCAACGATGCTGCCTGGAGAACAGCTGGAGGATTAGACTTGCTGGGAAAGAATTCATTCTAAAAAAGAAGGCCGACAAGATAGTCAGGTGGCTAATCCGTTTCAAAGAGGTGGGCGATGTTGCAGCCGCTGCAGACCCGGTACATGCCGGCTGGCATTGTGGCTTCCACATGAGTATCGGAGTGGTTGTTCGGCGTTCGACGGTAATACAATTGCCATTGGTCTGAATTCTGGCCAAGTCAGTTTTACCCAGCTTAATAGTTAGTCCCTAAATATCTATGAATAAATATGGTACTATACAATCTTTTTCTAGTACCTTGATATCCAAGAGGTCTGGGGAAATGCATAAATTATATATCCGGTCACAGTGGTGTGTGGCGTCGTGGGCGGCAACACAGCAAGGCTGTCCTGATACGGTATACAGTGGCATCGTCCTTATGATTGCGGGGATGTCAATTCCTTGCCGCTATTATGCCTCTGTCTATTGCCGGGGCATTACGGCGTGTACCATAGGTTCCCATAGGGGACTAGTTAATTACTACGCGCTACCTCCGTTGTCCACCGGTTCATTCCATGCCCAGCTGTTAGATCCCTCGCCTTTACAAGACTGTTGCCCCTTTCGAGCCATCAACCAAGTCATCAAGAGCGTTTTCCATCCGAAGGGGGGTTGTTAAACGGATCTAGTTAAGTGCTCTAGTTAATCGCACCTAATCATGTGCCAAATATCGCGTGTTCAGCGCCCGCTCGAAGTGGTCCGTGGATTGGATCCGATGGGGTCAGCCAATCAGAGCACAGGATTAGGTAATCATCGGATTATAGATTTTCCGGCTACGCCCATTCCCGAGTAGGCCGTGGATTGGATCCGATGGGGTAGGCCAATCAAAGCACAGTAATTGCCCGGGGTTTCCAATCACGTGACACATATGAACACCGCCAAGAATTGCCAATACCAATGTGGCCGGCTCAATCACATGATGCAAAGGGCTTGGCAATATCGAGCGCAGCGAGGCCTAGGGGTTTGGGGCTAGCTCCCCCCCCAATAAATAGAAGCTACGATTTTACCCCCTCGTGTATCCGCGGCCCTTAGTATACTGTGTTGATCACGTGATTAGGGTTTATGGTCACGTGGCTTGCGCAAAATTGGAGATGCCAAGACTACGTTGAGGCGCAAGATCATCTATGACGCGATGTAGGGTGAAACAATATTTTATGAAGCGTCTTCGCTTCCCACGGGACTGCGGCCAAAGCCACCGTGACCTGCGCAGCCTCGAATTCCTCCACCAAAACTTTTAACCTCCAACCTCTCCTCTCTTAGGCTCACCCACTTTCCTTCTCTATGTAACAATAGTCCTTTCTTTGATTGCGCTTTCTTTTCGCCATCATGGACATGGACCATCTGATCGGTCAGCGGTTCAATCTCATCTCCAAAAGTGAAATTCGGTATGGAATCCTCGGGTTGTGCAACAAAGGCCACCTCTAACCACCTCGTGTGCATAGCTATGTCGGCACCCTCCATGAAATAAATCCTGAGCAGTCCACTATCGCCTTGGAAAATGTCTACTCATTTGGTACCGAAGACCGAAAGGTCGAAAAATTCATCCCTCCTTCGCAACAGAAATATGGTTTCATCGTCTTCCGTGGAAGTGATGTCAAGGACATCAAGATTGCTGAAGAAGAACAATCGCAACCTTCTCCACCCTCTAATATGCCGAGTGATCCCGCGATATTGGTATGTCACGCACCGGACCTTCCTCGCACCAATTCGATGATGAGATATTCGGATGTAAATTCACAGACCTGTTCTGAATGCGCAAAAGCCGTGTGGATATTTCCGTTGCCTTCCTTCTGACCAAACTCCAACCATACTCCAGCTGCATATCCTTCGATTCGTCTTGGAACAATACTGACTCTGAACGACTTCCTAGAATGCTTCTCGTCCTGGCCCTCCACCTCAAGGTCCCCCGCGCGATGGTCCCTTCTCTCCGGGCGAATACCCTCCACATCCACCTTTTGGCGGTTACTATCCTCCAGGTCAGTTTGGGAGGGGCTACGGTCCTCCACCAGGAGGGTTTGGCCCCGGCCCAGGATTTCCACCCTATGGTCCTCCGCCGCCAGGATATTTTGGTCCACCGGGTGGTTCAGGGGGGTTTCCACAAGGTCCGAGTCCTCATCCGTTCCAACCTCATCAAACTCCAATTGGGCCTCCCGGACAACGCAATAGTGTTCCACCACCTCCGCCACAATCTCAACCAGAGCCAGAGTCTCGAGCTCCTGGGCCCGCGCCTGCCTCGAATCTCACTTCAGAGCTACCGGTCGATAATAAAGCTTCTGAATCAACGCCTCCGGCGCAACCGAAGGTCTCACAAACGGCTGCTTCTACTCAAGCTCAACCGACCGTCGCTGGGATTGCGGCCAAGGCTCCTCCATCGGGCACGGCTCCGGCACCCACGGCCGCCGCTCCAAAACCTACCCCCTCAGGACCAAAGACCAATCGAGTTACCCCCGCGGTGCCATTGACGGTCAATCAGAAGTCCTTTACGCCTCCCGCTCCCAGTGCGACAGACGGTGCATCGACGAATGGGACCACGAAACCTGCCAAACCGGCCCCATCTCAAGCTGCTATGGACGAAGCATCTCGACGAGCCAAAGAAGCCGTTGCGGCGGCCATGGCGAAGCTCAATCCTCAGGCCCCAACATCGCAAACCAAACCTCTCCCATCGACTGCAGCCGTTGATGCTCTATCGAAGAAAGTGGCAGACACGTCAATGTCCAACACCACAAACGGTACCGCCCGTGGTGGAAGAGGTGGATTCAGAGGTGGTCGAGGCGGTAATTATCCTCGTGGTGGTGGACAGAAGAAGATGGACATTCCCAAGTCTGATTTCGATTTTGAATCGGCAAATGCGAAGTTCAGCAAAGAAGACTTGATCAAGGAAGCAATCGCATCAGGGGCTCCACCCGACGAAAACAGCGCCGCCGGTGAAGCAAATGGAGGGTCCAGCGACACACCAAAGAGAAAAGATAGCTTGCCTACCACCGGAGTCGCGTACAACAAATCCACGTCTTTTTTCGACAATCTCTCATCGGAGATGAAAGATCGAGAAGAAGGAAATGATGGACGTGCGAACGCGAGACAAGCTCGAGGCGAGGAGTTCAAGAAGAATATCGAGACTTTTGGCCAGGGGAATGTGGACAGTGGATATCGTGGACGAGGCAGAGCTGGTGGGTATGGCCGAGGACGACAATATGGAGGAACCTATCGTGGCGGTTACAATAATCGTGGATATAGCAACAGTGGCTACCGTGGGAATCGAGGACGGAGTGGTCCAGGACAGGGACAGATCCAACCCCAAGCTCCGGCAGATCAGACTGCTGCCCAGTCCTAGATCATGAGTTATCATGCTCGTTCATACCACTGAAGTGCTTTGGGTTCAGCGAGGGATAGTGGCTTGTGTGTTTTCCCCACTCCCTTGGTTTGTTCGCATTATTTTGCCTGGGTCTACGTCCATGGTGCGTGCTGATGCAAGCGGTTTCAATTGTGTTGGCGGATTCGCTTTGGCGCGAGCGAAGAGTTGATGGAGTCAGATCTTTGGAGTCAGACGTCCATGTTTCAAAGAATTATTGTCTCTGTTTCGGGTGGCGGGTTTGATTGTCGAAGACGGGAATGAGCATGAATGTGAACACGCAAAGCAAGGAAGGAAAGGAGAAGTTATGTCAGATGTCCCATCCAACCCATCTGACTGATGAGAGTGGATCAGGACCATGAAGATACCATTCAGAAATTCATCGAATCGGCTCAATTTCTCTCGACCTATCAGAAAACATGGGCCAAGTCAAAAAAGTAAAACCAAACCTCTCCCCTTGTACTCAAATACTGACAACTGCATATTCAAATCTTACTAACTGCTGCTAGCCTGATAGATACCCTGCTCCTTTCCATTGGTACCAGTTGGCTGTTGATAGGCAAAGAAGGTAAATCCAGCATCAGCGCCGATTCGAACAATCGTGAAACCGCCTTGTGTCGTCACCTGCGGACTTTTCTCTTAAGCACTGTTACCTTCTTGTCCCTTCTTTCTCTGAATCATTATGTTCAAGCACGTTGATCGATCTGTGCTTCGATGGCACAGTACCTTTCCGCCTTTCTCGGTCTTGTCATCGCCTATATGGCTGTGTGAGTGTAAGAATCGAGCCAAATCTACTCAACCGGCTTCCGGACAGGTCAAAGCAGGCCCGTGTTTCAACCTAGAGTATCGCCACAGATATTTATGCTTCGGTTTCGAGGCCGGCCCGCAGAACACTGTGACCATGAGGACATATACTGTATTATGAGAAAGGCGTTACAATGGAAGCTGAGGCCGGTGGTCGTGTCCGACCGTCTCAATTCACTCATATTGTTCACCGCTGCCGGAGACTCCTCTTCGAATGTGCTAATCTCCTGGTATAATGTGTTCCGTTTATGGCATTGGTCACTTCTTCCTCCGTTCTACCTCTCTTCCTGTTACTTTTCTGTGATACTGAACATAATTTCGAACTCCGTGGCTTGGATCTTTGTTACTTCGCGGCTGAGCTGGTGTACGCCCGCTTAAGCATAAGGCTCGAAGAAGGCCAGGGACGCCAGTCGTCTGCTCCGCACTAAAACACGGTATAGGGACTTTGTTGTGATTTTACGGAGGACCTCGAAGGGGCCCAAGGGACCGTCAGACTATATACTTTCGAAGCGTGTACGAAGCGTACAACGCTTCCGAAGGTCTTTACAAGCCTTGGCGTCGCCACATATCACATTGCACCAGAACATATACCACGTGACACCGCAAATGACTAGCTCTGATTAATCCGTCTGACAATAGAATGCATTTGGCGTCAACAACCACTGTTCATCTCCTCCTCTTGGCCATTCTGAACGTACATTTACTGAGATCATGCTGAAGTTGGGATTTATGATTTCGGTCCAGAGTATCACTCCCGAGCACAATCAGACTGGTAGGTAATCAATCAATTGTCAACAGAACCTACCTTCTTCATCGGAAACAAATCGCTTACCGAGAGATATTTGGCTTCATGGCTTCGACCGTCACAATCACAGTTTTCCCAATCGAAGAAGCCAAATCGTGTGCAGTATCTTCAGACCGCAAACAAGAAAGAAACCCAGGATGCTCTTGTCACAAATGCAGGGCACGGTGGCAGGGCACGAAGGCTTGATATAATTCCACCAGGTCCTCCAGTTGAAGACCCGCTCTGGCGAGAAAAGAATCACATGGCCGGTGTGCACTTAGAATCTTCGACAAATTGGGCATCGGCGACGGTGTAAAGTGGTTATGTCAACCTCAGGGTTGAGTCTTCTGCCTCGCAGGTTCAAGCATCCTGAAGGCTCAAAGCAACACAGATCCTAAGATCCTTCGACGTTCGGGATCAGCCCGTTCGCGGTTCATTTTGGAGCAATTCGAGTCTGACCTTTGTTCACGTCGACGAAAAAGGGAACTTGTCTTGTTCGAGACGACCGACAATGTCAGCGCTGCAGGTTTTGTAGTCCATTCCAGGATTCACAAAGCTCAGCTTGATCTGAACGCCGCATGCCACTACCGCGCGCCATATAGTCGTGCCTGGTCAACGCTTGGTCGAGAAATTGAGATATTGAATCAAGGGAAGTAAACTCTTAGATTTGACCATCTAAAGGGATGACTGACCGAGTCGCCGCTTTCACTCTCGCAGTAAATACTGGAATCGGAGGCTCGGTGATAGAGGCTCTCGGCTGCCCCCACCAAAAAGAAAAATCATCCTCCATCCACCGCATACTCACGGCTGGTAGTACAATAGCCGAGGCTGCAGCATACTCTATTGTACTGTAGCCCGCATGCGAGACCCAACTCTTGCTGGAAGCTGGTGGCAGCGAATGGACTTTCCAAGCGAATCGTAGAATCAGAGGTAGCACAGTATACAAGGAGACAACAGGTAGTCCGGAGGTTTTGTATACGCAATTCGTGTCGGAATACGATCTGGGCTGGGAGAAGAGTGCGTGAATCGGAATTTTTGCAATGAACGTCAGCTCTAACGGGCAGAAAATAGTCATACTCCCTGTCCTGGGCAGTACTGCAAATGTACCTGTGTTCTAGATGTTGAGTGGATGTGCAAGGAATAGGGGTCAGATCTCACTACTCCATTTGTTCAGGGCGGCATCAAATACTTCCGAATTGAGAATGAGTCGCGGGGCGATTTTGTTACGTAGTACATGGTCTTCGTAGAACGTTGATATGGATTCTCTCCGCAGAACGATTGTATGCTCACATTCTACTGTTTGGTGAATAAACAATACCCGCCTCCTCTTCAGACACCCTAGCCACCAGATTTTCTCTTTCCTCCTTGCGTAATGGCAAGCGAAGCCCAATTCGATGCGGCTTTGTGAGTTACTCCATCAGCGCGGTCTGACATTCTTTGTAAATTCAACAACACAAGCAGGATCACGGCTCATGTATGAGATGTTGTTGCTAACTTGTCATGATTTTGATATAGAGACCTGCTCCGAAGACTGTCTCCGCTCTCGGTCTCTGACAACCTCAACGCTATCACTGCTCTTGTTCCTGATCTCACCGAAGACCTTCTCTCCTCCGTCGACCAACCTTTGACCTCTGCAAGATGCAAGAAAACCGGTCGCGATTACCTGCTATGTGACTACAATCGAGATGGAGATTCGTATCGAAGCCCCTGGAGTAATGAGTTCGAACCACCTCTAGACGATGCCACGTACCCCAGTGACCGAGTAAGAAAAATGGAGGTCGAAGCCAACACCGCATTCGACGTTTACCGACAAATGTACTACGAAGGTGGAACTGGAAGCGTGTATCTGTGGGACCTCGATGACGGTTTTGCCGGAGTCGTCTTACTGAAGAAGAGCGTCGGGCAAGAGGCCGGATGGGACAGTATACACGTTTTCGAGGTCGATGAGAGAAGAGGCAGCGGGCGCACATGTCACTACAAGTTGACCAGCACTGTCATCCTTCACCTTGGTCGAGAGAGCGAGGGTGTCGGCTCTCTAAACCTTGCAGGGA
Organism: Rhinocladiella mackenziei CBS 650.93; assembly: GCF_000835555.1. NCBI lineage: Eukaryota > Fungi > Ascomycota > Eurotiomycetes > Chaetothyriales > Herpotrichiellaceae > Rhinocladiella > Rhinocladiella mackenziei. Next base: position 214,787 of record NW_013550604.1, read on the forward strand.
GCATGACCAGACAAGTCGAGGCCGATCTGGTCGTGGAAAATGTAGGTGGCCAAGGCAAAGATGGAGGCCACGTGTGCAATGTCGGTCGATTGATCGAAGACATGGAAGGCAAGATGAGAAACATGCTTCAAGAAGTGTACTTTGGAAAAGCCAAAGATGTTGTGGGTGATCTTCGAAGCGTGGCACCATTGACAGGCGTCAACCGGGATCGACAGGCTCAACGAGATGTTATTTCGAGCATGGGAGGCAAGTAATTATTCTCACAACAGAGATTCCCGCCGGAGATGATACGAGAACTGGTCAGGAGAAGTGTTTGAAAACGCAAGCCTTGTCAGATACGGTCAGGGAAAGACCATGTTTCCAGCTATGGGGTATGACCCAGATGATTCCGTCAACAATGGCAGGATAAACGCGGAAATGCCAATCATCGGGTATCTTGTCCAATCTCTGAGCTTCTCATATGCAGACCTCGGTCGACCTGCACAGAAAGGACTGCAGTTCGAACCCCCAATGAGACTACCGCGACATCCAAGGGGGCTGTACTGGCAGCCAATATCTCGGCTACTCACCCAAGCGTGCTCAAAACTGGATGCAGAAGCTTGATGTGAAAAATGATGACAACTACAAAACTCTTCCATGTGATGTCTGTAAAGCTTTGGATTTATAAAAGATCAGCAGCCAAGTGAGAATGGATGGACAAAACACTTGCTCGCTTCAGAAAACAACCGGTCTCTGATATCTCCACCTGTGGAATTGTAATTGTCTTTGGGCCCCCCCCCCCCCCCCCCCCCCC